>NW_027070908.1:0-8815 GCF_002906115.3 Quercus suber | reverse complement strand
CAGTAAATGCTTCATTCTTCCCCTCCTGTAGTTCTTCATGCTCATGCTTGCCTTGTGACTCTGCAGGAAATCCAAAATTATAGGCAAAAGAAGGATGTATGCTGGAAGTGGAGGATAAAGATGGAAGACCCTGGTTTTCCATCCCATTATTTCCAGTTTCTGATAAAGGGACAGGTGCTATAGGAGTCTGTGAAAAGGAAAGACCAACATGATCTTGATTTCCAGACAATTCTGTTGCCAAGTTTTCAGGATATGCAGCAGTCCCTGAAGAAGATATGCTGGTCCTGTTGCAAAAACGCTCATAATGGTAGGGAGTAGGGAAGGGAATATGGTTCCCGAAACCAGAACTATCATCTGGACCTCTATTTGTGATAAATTTGGGCTCCACAGATGGGAAATATGGTTGATTTTTTGGGGAGTGAAAAAGATTCCCTGCACATGTTCTGTAAGGAGAAGTATATTCTTGCACTGGATTAGTGCTGTGATCAATCCTGGAAGGTGATGAGCGCCTAAAGTTAATACTAGGGACGTCAGGATCATAAGGATCTGTGCTTGTACCAATTCCATCTCTGTAAGAAGGGTAAGAGATTTGCGGCTCTATTGAGCCAGAAGGTGTTGAATGTGGCCAGAGTTGATCTTGAACCACAGAATCTGTTTCCATAATGGGCTTGTTAGAGCCAAAAGATCTACAAAGGTTAGGTTGAAATAAACTATGGCACTCATTTGAGACAGGTGGCACAGTGCCATTGTCTAAATTACATTCACTTTCTAGCCTATTAGCTATTGCAAATCTGCTATGATCGGAGATGTGTCCTTCTTCACTCAAAAAGTACCCAGAATGGGCATTTGACATGACAGGTCCATGGTCAATAGCAGAGTTATGATCAGTCCTCAACCTATCACATGCTGCAAATCTGCTTTCATCTCTTCCAACTCTAGTCGTGGAGTCCTCAATATATTCATAGCTGATGACTGGCCCAAGCTCATTGCAAACTTTATGTTTGTTCTCTACCTCAAGACTTTTTGCAAACTTGTCTTCTGCACTTTCTCTTCCAGAGTAGCCAAAAGATTCCCCAGGGTACTCAGATAAGACAGATGGCCTATAACGATCATCCCAATCATTCTCATCTTTCACCTTATCACTCATTGCAATGCCACCAACGTCAGCTCTACTGACTTTATCCCTAGAACGCCCTCTTGCAACCTTAAATTTTAGTAACTGTCTTTGAGGTTGATGATCTGTTTCCTTTCTCAAACTGAATTTGCATAGAAGCCTAAGAACCTATAAAATACATAGGAAGAGACATCGATAAAATATATATATATATTTGATTGCATTTTGAAGTCTTGACTTTGATAGGAAAGGAGCAGACCTGCTCTTCCGACAGCCCAAAGTTAAACTTGTGGGCTGAAAAGTAATTTTCTTTGATTATGTCACGAAATTCAGCTTCTTTAAGTGGGATACATGACCAAATTGGGGTGAACTTTACCTGAGAAAAAAGAGAATCAGTTTATAAATAAATAAATAAATTTGTGGAAAAAATTTCAATCATTCCACTTAGAATAAACTCCCAAAGCCTTCTCCCAGCAAAAACTAAAACTAAAAAAAGGAACCAAATGGACACAAGAAAGATATACATATCCACACCTGTGCCGGGAATTGCTTCCCTGATTTACGGAAGGCATCGGGCTCAATATACATTGCACCATCAGAACATGCCCGGAAAACACCATGAAGCTGTCTTTTTTCATATTCAAACAAAAATAAAATCATTCCATATTTAACCTGCATTACAAAGCGGCTCTGAGAAGATGGAAGGCCAAATAGTCTCCTACTAAAACACTCTCTTTTGGTTGCACTATTTGACATGAAAATTGCACCATATTCAGGATCTTCTCCATGGGCACCACGCTGACCTTCATCATACTCCATTGATTCCACCCTTGACGTGCTGTCAAATTTAATAATGACAATAACAATGAAATCCTCAATATCAAGGTGAACAAGATGTGATATAATGGGTTAAAGCCATAATGGAAATGGAAGTTCCTTTATTTTGTCAATAACCAATAACTTCATGGGCAACGCGCCCCCCCCCCCCCCCCCCAACAACCTAAGGATATTATTTTTACCAGACTACCAAAGCCAGGCAGAGAGAGAGAGAGTTAAGCAAGCACGTACATAGGCATCAACTCAGAGAAAAAGGGAAAAAATTGTGAAGTGAATACAATGTGGAAAAAAAAAAAACACACATGGAAGCACCTTTGCAGCCTTATATTTTGTCTCAAAATAAATCGATAACATAACTATATGCCTTCATTCAATTCAGAATCAGTAACAAATTTCAAATTTAGCCAAGGTTCTCTCTCTCTCTCTCCCATTTGATAAGTAAAATTCATTAATGCGACTAGAAGAGGTAGACATATGCACAGGATGTGTACAAAAAGTACATTGACATTAAGCACAAAATGAACAGCCATCAAGTATATCAAAGTATCATAGTATCAAAAGAAAAGATATAGGAAGCATTCATCCACTCAAATAAAGATTTGAGTAGAGAAAGCTTAAGATCATGCACTAATTTCTCCTGTCCCTCAAAGGTCCTTGCATTCCTCTCACACCAAATACGCCACATGAGGCAATGGGGGATTGCGTTCCAAATCATATTATTGCTTGTTCTACCAAACTTTCCTCTCGTTAAAATTACTTTCTTGCCTTCTTTCTCTTTTAAGACATTGTCTTTGAAAAATCTTTCGAGACTTTCACAAACAAGAAACATTTGAAATCTCAAATTTCCTATTAAACATAATAGGGATACACATGTAGCACAATACTATCATATTCTTCCCCTATAGTTGTTTATAAGAATATTAACAGCAATGCGTTTTAACCCAAACAATTTGGAGTTAGCTATGGAATAATTTATTAACTACAAACTCATCCTATTCCATACTCTCATTGTATTACACCTCCCTCTCACATAAATGTAAGTCTCACATGTGGGTGTAATTATTCAATGAACCCAATGCTACTACACTTTCCTCTCAATTTCACATCTGGGTCCTGCAAATCTGCACCACCACACACGTGGGAACCACCCAATGTAAGAGGGGTTACACATATCCCCATTACATCTAATACCATCTCCTTAGAAAGACACGTAATACACCAAATGTACCGAATAATTTTTCCGCGGTGTGGGACCCACATGTAGGATTCACTCTCTCTGTAATACACCCGTGCACTGAATAATTTTTGCAACCAAATACATAAGAAAAAAAATCTATGAACACAACAAAATCACAATTGCATTTTCACAAAACCCCTGTTTTGAGTTGCGTGGGTCCCAGTATTTTATTTTGATTTTTTTTTCCTTTCATTTTTGGGTTGACACCTCACTTCTTGTGAAAATATTGTGAGATTTTGTTATACTAATCCAAGAACTCAATACATAGAAAGATGAATTTAACAGCAGATTTCACACCTAATAATAAGAATAAATTCTTATAAAAAAAACAATACTAAACTAAATAACTAAAACCTAGAAAATTAAGATCTGGTATTAGCAATTACAGCCAAATGTTTTACATTTCGCTTTATCCAAACACATACTAAAACAAATCACAGAATATATATACAATAAACAAACAGTCCACCAATCACTAAGACTCTGTTTGTTACAACAGAATAACAAATACATTAAAATAACAGAAAACAAGAATACAATAATAAAATGAATATTTAATTCACATAATGCATAAACATCATGAAAAAAAATATAAATATACAATTCACCAGGCATGCAATTGCAATCAGGCAATCAGGCAATCACAACACCACACTTTCTAGGAAAAATAAAAATAATTTTCCCTGGAAACAAGAAAATCAAATAAACAAACAAAGGCTTTATCAGAGAGAGAGAGAGAGAGAGAGAGATGTAAACCTGTGTGGTGTTGGCTGTGAGATTTAGATGTGAAGAAGTGAAAGCGATGAAAGAACTAACAAAAAAAGAAAAGAATATATATATGAGTCGGTTAAGTTTGCATTAATTAAAATAAATAAATAAAAATTAAACATCGATAACAACAACAAAAAAAAAAAGAAAAAAAAAAAGAAAGAAAGAGATTTACAGAGAGAGAGAGAGAGAGAGAGACGTGGAGATGTGGTTTTGGTGGAGATTTACACAAAGAAACGTTAATCGCGAAGTTTGTGTGTTCGTGTTGTGTTTGTGTTGTGGTGTGGTGCGGCGTACGAAAGAAAGAGACGTGTAAGTTGTTGGGTGAATGGGATGGTGAGGGCGAAACGTCGGTTTCCTATTGTGTTTTTTATGATAGAGTGCTATTGCATATTGCTGCCTGCCTCCTTCAAATAGTGCGGTACTGTTTTAACTTTTTAAGAGTAGTGGTGTAGAGACGTAGCATTGATTGTCTTTGTCTATTGTGTATTTCACAATTTGCATTTTGAAGACTCTTCGGGGATCTGCTGTGGGTCCCTACATATATGTGGCGGCCCTTTACGTTTTCTCTTTTATAAAAAGTTTTTAGAACAGTAGAAGCCCACTTGGGTTTTAAAAAATGATGAATTGAAGAGGTGGTGGACCCGGCACCGGGATTCACATCACCCCAAATTTATGGTATATTATGTGAGCCCATGTTTATAGGCCCACTATCCTATACAAACCTAAACAATTTTTTTTTTTTTTAATGAGATGCACTTTATACTTTATATTTTTTTAAAGTCTATATTATAGACTCGGAAACTTTTCATATATCTCTTTTTTAAATGTAAATTTTAAAAAATTAATCGTTGAATTTTATACATGCATGTCAAATTTAATTCAAATCGGATGTTATTTGCTATTTGATCAATGAATTTATTTTTTATACACAACTTTAAATCACAAAAACTTGAAATTTTAATATTTATTTGATGACATAGTAATTGATTTTTTATTTTCTTGAAATTTTTTAAGAATTAAGGATGTAATAAGAACGTGTAATTTAACAGTTAGATTTTCAAAATTCACACTCAATATAAATATATATAATGGGTATGTAGGGTTTTTCTTCAAACTAGTTTGTAGGATTTTTCTTCAAACTAGTTTGAAGACAAACTTTGTTCGCTCTTTATCACCAAACTAAGACATCAATCGGTTTTTTATGTAGGCGAGGATTAATCCCAGATCTCTTATTTTATCATCAGAGACTTTACCAATTGAGTTAAATAATAGAACCCACCTCTAGACTTTTTTTATTTAACGAGGTTTTTTGACCAATTTTTTAAATGAGATTTTGGATACAATTTGGAGTGTTTTTTTTTCCTAGAAAAATTTATGAAGATAATCAAATTCGAAGTTCATCATTTGCCAAAATAGTAATAAATTAACTAGCCTCTGAGCACGCGCTCAGAGGCTCTTTTATTTTTTGAATGTGGGTTAATTTAGAGTATTTATTATAATTTGAAATTACTATAGTTTTCAATCATTAAAAAAAAAAAAAAAAAAAAAAAAAAAACCTAGGGTGTGATGAGTATCATGTGTGGAGAAATAATTTTTTATTAATTTGATTCCAAGTATAAAATGACCGAGCAAGATAATATTAAAAAAAAAAAAAAAAAACCAAATGTAGAGGTTAGAATTTTGCAAAGAGGAAAAGGAACCAAACTGTGGATGTTAGTTTTTTTTTTTTTTTTTTTTGGTACAAGGGAAATACATTCATGAAAAGGAAAAATACAGCACAAAGAATGAAAACCATAAACATATTGTCAAAAATAATAATAAAAGAACCAAAAAAAAAAAAAAACTATAGACAAAACCATAATACATGGATTAGAAAATGTACATACCTTTTAAAAGAATATACGCAAGCATTAACACCGGTTTTGGGAGACCCTCTAAGAATGAAATCAGCATAAAGCCATTCAACAATTGTTGTAATTTCTAGGAATTTTGTGTTATTCGTTATTGAATTTTTCATCCAAAACAAACACCAAAAAAAAAAAGCTTTGAAGAAAACTTACATGCCTTTTAATGAAATTAAGCAAGGATTGTACACAAATCTTTTGCACTCCAAGCAAGTTTGTGCATAGACCGTGCAGCAAAAGGAAGTGAATACTTCAACTGTCTATGGATGTTACACTTAGAGAGCCTGACAAAGATTTTATTTCAATAAGAATAGGAATAGCAATCCTTGTACACGTTTGTGAGCACCGCGTAACAAAAGTTTTATTTCAATTAGGAATATGAATAGTAGTCCTTGTACACGTAAAAAATTACTGAGAAGAGTTTTTGTTTAAAAGACTTCATCTATTGGGAAGTTTTTGTTTGTAGCGGATGGGAAACGTGGGGAGTGTTTTTTTTTTTTGGGGGGGGGGGTCCAACTCCTCTTCATTTCCCTTTGAAATGGAGAGGGTCCAGTTCACGGTTGGAATTTTTTTAAAAACCATCCATGCTAAAAAATGTGCCACATCATACTTAACCCACTTAACCCAAACCACACTTAACTAAACTTAAACCATAGGCAATTTAACTCAACTGGATCCTTCAGCTACCCAAAAAAACAAAAAACTTCCTCTTTCTTCAGATCTTTCTCTACTCTACCCAAATTCAAAAACTCTCTCACACCATTGCTCAATCTCCATGGTTACAGCTAGCAGCCACTGCGACCCACACCTCCACTACCGGCAGAGTTTCGGTACGTTCCTGTCTCAGCCGTTGGAGGTGCTATCGTCGATGACACCACCACTGGTGGCCGCCAGGTCCTCCTCTCTTTCTCTTTATTGTCTTTTCTCTCTTATTTTTCTTTTTGTTTCTCTTTTTATTTGCCTTTTAGAAGTGACTAAATCCCTTAGAGTTTTGTTTAGTGACTGGGTTTCCTTTTGAGTATAAAGCTTGATGACCTGCTTTAGGTTTGAAAAATTGGGGCTTTTGGGTATAGCTGAATGTGTTTGTGAGCTTAGAATTCTTGATTTGCTATATGATAGTATGAGATGTCTATCATATTCCATAAGAATTTTTACAAAATTTTGTCAACATGGAAAACCCATATTATGGATGTATGAATTTACTTAATATAAATTAAATAGTCATTTCCTATTTTACTTTTAATTTTTAAATTTAAGGCATTTATTCTGCAGCAAATTGTTTTGTCAATTAGGTATTTATTTTGTCCAACATTGACATGCATCTAAAATGGTTTTTGATTATTGAAATACTTTAAAACTTTAATTTTTCTTATGTTGACATGTATTTTGTTAAACAGGACTGGTTTGAGCAAATATCGGGAGTGGGTGATTGAGGCTGAGCATGTGATACTGAGTACTCTCTAAATTTTGAGCTTAATGTGCTGCATCCATATGCTCGTCTTACATCTATTCTTAACAAATTTGGTCTTTCAAAAACTGTTTTGGTCAATCTGGCTTTAAACTGCTTTTTGTGCTTTGTTTTGATGGTAAATTTTGTCTCTGCAAAGACAAGTTTTTCAAACATATCTTTGTCCTTTCCCTTTGATACTACTGTGTGTCTTTACCTTTCTGCTATTCTACTGCCCGTAAATTATAAATTTATTTATATTTTTTGTTGGAGTGAAATTGCAATTTCGTTTATTTTGAAACATAGGTGAGTGGTTTTCATACAAATCTTTGTAGAGTCTATGAAAGCTAAACTGTGGAATTAATCAGAATCTTCATACAAGATGGGGTGAAAGGATTGAGCCTCAATTTCCCTACTCTTGCTTTATTGTCGAAAAAAGTTATATGGAGTAATAACTAATAACTATGTCTCTTGTTTTCTTATTAACAGGATAAAATATTAGCCTATGCTGCAATGAAGTTCAATGTATCTTGCCAAAAAAAATGTTTTGAAGCATTGAAGCCATGTATCTTGCTGTCAATAGGCTAATTTTCAGTATAAATGAAACGCTGCATGTATTCTTTAATTTTGACACTTAGTTTTCATGTTCATTTACAAAAACTTTTACATAGATTTAGAGTACAAACCAAGAAGAATGTAACAAAATATAGTTATTCTTTTATTGATATTGGTTTGAGAATGTAATAAAATGTAATTGATTGTGTGCCTTTTATTTCTAATTTCTTGTAATGCTTCAAATTGAACAATTTTGATGATGCTTGTACGATCACAAATTGATGGAAGATTTTGATCCATAAATAAACAAAGTTTTATTAAAATGTACACTTTGATTACAAGGCTATTATTTCACTCAAAAAGAACCTAAAAATATGCACATTCATGGAACCTAAAAATTACGTTCACAAATTCTACAAGGATGCGAGTTGAAGCTGAAGTGTAATGAATAAGATTATGCCTAAGCAAAATACTTCCATTCAAAACAATATTTGAATCATACAAGTGGCTACTAAAGGTAAAGTGTTGAAGTTTGTTAAGAGCTTGGCTATTGAAGAAAGTAATGGCAAGAATTGGAGAATGGAAAGAATGAGATGTTGGTTACTTTGAGGGTAACCACCTCCAACAAAGTAAGAACAAGAAAGATAGAGAAAGGAGAGTAACTAAATTGATTCCAAACTTGTTTATTATCATCCCAAAATTGGGGGTTATATACAATTACAATCTCAGTAATACCAAATGTAACTACCACTAACAACTGCCTAACTAACTCTCACTATCTGATCACTTCCTAAGCTTCACATCATGCACCTGCGCTGCACATGCCTCAATATAGCCACGCACACGCACCCTTTATCACCACAACAGGCACACCTCATCACACTACTAGGCACCACCCACACACTACTAAGCACAGCACACACAGTACCTTAACATAGTTTCTACATATA
>NW_027070907.1:0-8847 GCF_002906115.3 Quercus suber | reverse complement strand
AAGACGGAAGAGGGATTTTCTCTGACAGAGCCGCAAAAACTTCACCGCTATCAAGCCTTACCACCACTCCAATCCCTGCTTCACCTGTATCATCGAAAGTAGCCCCATCATAGTCGGTTTTGATGTCACCACAAGCTGGAGGTTTCCACATAATTGCTTTTGGCCGACCTTTGCCTATGGAAGACTGAGGCCGATGCTGAAATTCAGACCGATAAGAGCTGGCTTGATGTAGTAGATGTTACTACAGTGGATTATTTGCTGATGCTCTGATTTTATATCCTTCTCTATTTTGGAAGAGCTATTAAAAAGAAAAAATATATATATAGGAGGAAAAGAACTATTGAAAATGTCGAGATTTCCAGCACAAGCTAGGTTCACAGTAATCCCATAGCAAAACTGATATTTTTGCTGTTTTGCACTGGGAATTATTTGGTGATGTAGTAATAGACTAATAGTTCAATAATTGTCATTGTCTATTATTACTAGTTTATTAGAACCATCACTTCTGATATATGGTATATTCAAGGTGATCAGGAATTATTCTTTCAGGTTTCAGTAAAATCTTGAATGAAATTCATCCTGTATTGTTCAACTGGTTTATATGGCTTCAGCTATTTTTTGGCAATAAGGCCTACATTAGGATTTTTCTTTTTATTTTGTAACGCTTTCACATTACCTGCTGACCCGAGGTGCATAACATTCACTCACATTTTTTATTTTTCTACTTTGGCAACTCCACCACAAAATTTTACGAAACATATAATATAACAAAATTGAAGTTCTTGTTATTGTATATTTTTCAACTTGCATACCTATCATTCATTCGTAGATATTTGAACAAGAAAAATCCTTACTAACCACTGACCTTTCATACATAATTCGGCGTTGACTTTCTTAAAAATTCTACCTCCTCCAGTTACTCTAGTTTTGGTAGTTTCAAATTCGAACATGAACCATAATATGCTAGTTAACTTAGTTTTTTTCTAAGAAAACAAGAAGTTTACTTTTTTAATTTATCTTTTAATTAATAATTTTAGAATCAATCATGGGTAATTAAGTCTCTTATTCTCAAATAAAAGATTTGTGATTTGAACCCAATCTACACCAAAAAAAAATTTGTAAAGTCTCTTTTTTAATTTGATTGCTTAATAAAATTAGTATAAAATCATCTCCTATTTAATTGATCAATGCCCTCCAATTTTCAGCAAGATATGAAACCCATGCTATAATGAAATTAGAGGATTTAAATAGGAGGAAATCATTTCCCAATAAAATATCCCTAGGAATTTCTCCAATAATTTGGTAGTAACTCTAAGCAATCCTAGGTCCCGACTCTTAGATTATACCGTGTAATTTTTGTGTTATTCAATTTTTTACGGTAACAAATTTTAGTTTTGTCACTACTGTTTGACATCAACAACAAAAAAATAAAATAAAAAAATAGTTTTAGTCATTCCTTCAACGCCAAGCCTTTTTTTTCCCCCTCAAATTTCATTCATATTTGATGATGGTTGCACACTTTCACCAGGAAATAACAATTTTTCTGACAACTAAAAAGCTGAATTCAATAAACAAATACAGTTCTCAACTTTTACATTGGAAGCCTGCTTATTATTTTCTCTTTCTTTCATTGCTTGTTAATTCTTCTTCTTCTTGCCAGAGTTGTAGCACGTATCCATATAGTCTTCTGCTTTGTTCACGTCTGTCACATTAATAACATCCATTAGAATTGAATAAACAAAAACAAATTATATATTATTATATCTAAAGGAATGAAATATGATCTCAATGGTTTTAGTACCTGAACCAAAACTGGTTGGCGTGGACTCTGCACAATCAAGAATACGACTATAGATGACATCTGTGAGAGAGTGTGAGCAAAAATGGACACAAACATCACGACAAAGCTTCAATTTAAAGGGATTATCCTGCAGACCCGCACAATTTTGAAAACATTTTAAAATGCAATCAAGATCTGGCTTTGCCTCCACCGAGAGGGAAGGATTACTAGCTGGTGCAACAAGAAGCACAACCATAAATAGTGTCACCATAGTTTTCGCAGCCATCTTTTTCTAAATCAAAACTTTCTTCCATTATTGAAATCTAATCTAGCATAATATATAGAAGTAAAACAGAAGCTTTTTCTTAATCTCTTCTAGTCTTCTATGGGTCATGTTTGGGAAGAAAAAATAAAAAAGTAGAAAGTAGAAGATAATGCTACAATTCTTCCATTTATTGACATGTTTAATTAGCTGACACGTAGGTCATGCTATCTGGCATTTTTAAATCTTTGACATGTGGACCAATTATGGAACACATGCGCACTCACACACACATAAATATATAGAATAATATTAGAGATACAAATTATTTTATAAAAGTTTTTACAAATTGCTGATATGGTGAGTAATTATTAGTAAATAAAAATGTGATATTAAGGGATTGCCAAGTATATTCATTGGAAGACAAAATGAAATTACACTTTTGCCACATGCATTTAATTTAAAAGCTCTGTAATTTTTCAATCTTAAATGACTAATTAAAGGAGGAAAAACTACTAATATGATAAGGTACAATAATTAGATAGCTTTAAATAATTAGAGAGCTTTTAATGACTAATTTAAAGAAAATATACTCCTATATAATTATTAATCCCTCACCTAATACCACCATTAAATCGCTTCTTATCATTGCCATTCTTGGTATGATGGTCACTTCACAAGTATAAGCGCTTGTAAGTTATGACGGCAAGAGTCGAGGTTCAAATCTCTAAGAGGGAGCTTTACACATATATACACTTATGTGATGTTTGGTATGGGAGAATCCACATTACTCCCGATATCCAGATTCTTAGGAATGTGATTCCTTACTGTTAGGACATATGTGATTCACATATTAGGAACATATGTCACTATTTTATGTAGTTAGCTAGTCTTTTAACAAAATGCACTTTACTTGTAATTGAGTAAATCTAGGATGTGTTTAATACTTTAAAAAACATGTTGTTCAAGTCTAGTATTAAAGCCATAAAAATTGGACCAAGAAACAAGTAAAGAAAAGCTGTTCATTAAAGCTGGACAGATAACTCGACAGCTACCGATAGATAGCTATCTATTGAGGTCTCGACAGCTGTGGACAGATAGCTATTTATCGAGAATTACGAAATCAGAATTTTCAGATTTGATTTCAGCCCATGCTGACATGTATGTGTAGAGTTCATTACTCACAACCCTAGACGTATATAAGATTTATTTTAAAGGTCGTCACATATGAGAATACAAGGAGAACACATACAAAAGGTGACTGAGACCTTATTCTTTTTAAAAAGAAACTACTGCATCTTTGCGCCTTAGGGTTTTGTAACCAAGTGCTTTTTGATCTTCATTGTTGATGAAGTGAAGAATTTTGCAGCCAACATCTTCTTTGAGTTGGTATGTTAGTCACGTACTGGGAGCCGTGCATCATTAGTTAGTCACATATTGGGATCCGTGCAAAAAGATGACATTTATATATTGAAGAGTTTAGAAGTTCTGAAACGATAGAAGATTTTTACTGTAAGTTCATCTACGGGAATTGTAAAGTCTAGAGACAAAGGTTTTGCACTAGATCTGAATTTATCTTTACTATAGTGAATTGCTTTTCGGGAAAGTTTCCCCCTAGGTTTTTACTGTGAAACTAGTTTGTTTTATTGGTTTTCCTGAGTCATCATATCTTGTCTTATTTATTTTATTCCGCTGCATGATATTGATGTTTGTTTGTTTTAACAAGTTTTATTCATAATAAATCTAATTAACAAATTGAGTTTAAAACTTGTTAATTCTATCAACTGAAGTCTAAATTTCCCAACACTTACAATCTGAATGTATAGGAATGTAGCTATTCCTATATTTGGCTTCATTGGAAATCTTTTAAGATTCCTAGGAATGTGAGATAATAATATTTGGTTTATTCCCAAGAATCTTAAATGAATTAATTATTTTCCCATTTTATCCTTAGATTTGAATGTAAACTATCAAGTCCTTTAAAAAAAATCTTCATCTAAATAAATAATGAAAAACAAAATATAAACTATTAATAATTTGTTGAGCAACACACACATAACCAAAAGTGAATACCTGGCAATAATGGAGGGTCCCCTTCAAACTTTTTTCCCCCATTTATGAAACATAAATAAAACTTTGTTTAAGAATATATCAACAAAGTTCTCTATCCTATTTATGTCATTTTAGCGGAAAAGGATAAAGATAAGGGAAAAGATATTAATGATTTATTTTATATATTAACTTAATTGCTTAAATGATAACAAAAAAGAGTTAAAATTGTCAATTTATAAAATAAAATAATATATATATATATATATAATTTATTTTAAGCATGAGAATCTGAATACTCACCTATTTTAAAGAGAATTCACATTCCTACTACGAGGGGTTTAAAGGGAGAATCTAGATTCTCCTGACATCTGATTCCCTGGCGTGATTTACAATCAAACATGGAAATCTTCAAACATTCCTAAGAATTCTAAAACATTACCCTGTACCAAATGTTATATTAGATTAGGTTAATGTAGAATTTCTATCTTGTAAAAAAAAAAAAAAAAAATTACGTCTTAAAAACATACCCTTTAAATAAGCAAAGAATTTAAAAGTGAATATTGCTATTTTTTTTTGTTTTATTTTTTATGGGATATTTTTGGGATTTAAATGATAGTTTTGTGGTAATTGAATCTTTTCTGGCACCTCATGTCTATGATTTGAACTCCTTTTTTATTTATTTATTTATTTTTTGTGATAATTCAATAGTTAAAGGTGAAGGGGGAGCCATTTGGTATGGGGTAATGTTTTAGGATTCTTGAGAATGTTAAAAGATTCCTTATATATATATATATATATATTCTTATGATTTTAAACAATCAATATTATATTTGATGACTTTGTAAGAAATGAAAGAAATTTAGTCTGAGAAGGTTTTGTAATATTATTCTGATCGGAAAAAGGAGAACAATTATTTTTCTATGAAAAGTGTATAAATTATAATTAAAAGAGTATAAAATATTGTGCATGAAAAAATGTTCTCCAATCTGAATAATCATAAAATGAAATGATTTAATTTATATGCATTCTTATTAAATTCTCGTATCTCTTACCTTTACTGATCTGTGTAGCTCAACCCTTCCACTCATTCAATCAACAAGTTTTATTTTGAAGCAGAGGGAGCCTTAGTCGAGTTTTGGGAGGAGGTGGTTTTAGTTTTAAAAGTATAGATCCTAATTTTGCAATGTAATGTTTAATTCTGAAGTACTGTGTATTTTAGGATCTTCTAATTGGAGTTGTATATTTTAGTGTAATTAGATATTTATTATGTGAAAGTGTGGAATTTAAATGACTGGTGGATTATGTTATCCCTTGAAGTACAATGTAAATGCTCTGAATATCAAGTAAAAAGTTATATCAAGAATGTAAAGAAACAAAAAAAATTTAAGAAAGAGGAAAGATTTTTGTTTATAAGTTTAGTTGATTCTTGTTAATATCAGGTTTAAACTTGATATTAGCATGCCAATCATGGTCACAAATTCAGGTATCAGGTTTGGGACATGACATTTAACATTCTCACATTTGGATGTGAATGACACAAGAGAGTCTAAGGTATCTAAATTTCCACTTAGTCCCCCTTTTGTAGGAACGTGGATTCCATTACAAAAAGGTGGGTATTCACATTCTCATGCTTAGAAAAAGTTTCATTTTTTTTTTTAAATAGTCAATTTTACCCATTCCTTCCTACCCTTTAATTAATAGAAATAAAATTTAAAAAATGAAAATTTAGATAATTTTTTTTGTATTAATTATACATGTCAGTTGGAAACTGCTTATATATTTTTTGCTTACAAATCAAAGGATATCTTGGAAAAAGAAATTACTCTTATAAGATTCTTAGAAATAAACCAAATATACACATCTCATATTCCAAGGATTCTTATTAGATTCATAACCAAACCAAACATAGGAATAGTTATATTTGCAGACATTCTAATTTCTAGACATCACATTCCCAAGATTAGAGTAAGTGGTGGAGTCATATCCCTCCAATGCTGCTGACAAGTTCGATAACATGCTACAAAGCAATCATGGTGTGTCGCCTCACTCGAAAGGGAAGGATATGGTGCTACAATAAGCACAAGCATAAATAGCATTATCGTCATTTCCACAGTTCTCGTCATGTTATCCTTTTGTATATAACTCTAAACTTTCTTCCTTTATTCAAAATCTAAGCTAGTATTACATATAGTGTTATGTTTATTATACACAATTTTACACACACCCTAATTTTGAACTGGAACAATAACTAAAATCATAATTTTTAACTTGAAAATAGTGGTTTTAAGTCACAGTTTCATTTCAAAATGGAATGTGTGTGTGCATATATATAAGTGAAGTTTCGCTTCATGTCATGCATATATATTTGACTTAAGTGATTTGCTTTTTGGCATTTCTAAATCTATGACATGTGGACGGGGCAAATTATGCCAAATACTTTTTTTTTTTCTTTTTTTTCTTTTTTGGTGGGGTGTTTACTTGAATATTAGAGATATTATTAATAAAGACAATGTTAGAGTTACAAATTATTTTACAACAATTTTTACAAACAACAGATATAATAAGTGATTATTAGTAAGTGAAAAAAGTAGTGTTAATAATAGGTTAAAATGAAAACAAGTAAGAATTAGACACATCAATAATTTGTAAAAATGTTATAAAATAATTTGTGCATGTAGACTATTAAAATGAAACTTAAAACTTTGCCACATGCATGTACCTTAAAGGTACAATAATTATAGAAGCTTAAAAGACTAATTAAAAGTGCAGATTATTAAAAGCGCAATAATTAGAAAGCCTCAAATAATTAAAGAGCTTTAAATGACTAATTAATAAATAAATAAATAAATAAATAAATAAATAATATATATCCCAAAACAATTATGGAACAATCACTCCTAAAAATAATGGGTTCAAGATCTTTTAGAGACCTCTTAGGGTATTTTACCACATAGAGTTCTTTAAATTCTGACCTTCCTTTTTAATTTAAGGATCCAAATTATGTTAAGTCAGTGTTCCACTAACAAACTCATTAAAATAATAGTTTTTAAAAATAACAAAACCAATTAATTACTAACATTTAATGTTTCTAGAGAGAGAAAATACTAAAAGTCTCTCTGGCCAAGACTCATTTGTTTTTCAATCATCCAAAACACTTTTCAAACCTTTGTATCATCAATGAGAGCAATTTGGGTTTAAATTTTGGAACTTTCACTTATCGTGTGAAAACAATCATTACAAAAATGACGCCATATATAGGTTTGAAATTTTATTGTGTCTATCAAAAACAATATATATGCAATGCATTTAAATGTGAATATGTCTATATTTTTGGGGTTCAAGTGATAGTTCAGCGATAATGAAATATTTTGTGGTGCCTGTATCTATGGTTTAAACTTGAATGTCTAATCTAATCTATCATATCATATATGATACAATAAAATTAAGTTCTAAATTTCATTTATTTTAATCATTTATTAAAATTTTGTATTTTAATCCATAATTAGTACATATTGTTTATGCATCATTTATTATATTATGATATTTCTCTCTCAAAAAAAAATATATTATGATATTTAATTTAGGGCATGTTTGGTATGCTATAATAGATCCTATAATGGAAAAGTCATTCATGTGAAATAGGCATTCGATTATTTAGTTGCATTCATTACGAAAAGTAATTATTCTTGAAGAATAGTTATTCCTTAAATTAAAATAATCTCTTTCTCTCTTAAAAAACTTGATCGTATGTACAATTGTGATCGATGAACTATCATTTTCACATAAGTATATCATTTTTTTTCCCTACAAATCACAACCGTACATGTTTGAATAGTAAAAATAATTGTGACACAAAAGTTATGCTTATATACCTTCTCAAGAGTGAATATATATATAGCAACCATCCCCATTTTCCGACATGAACTTCAACACTCCCAAGAACAGGAAGTTGTCAAATCTCTGGGAGAAGATCTAAACCTCAAGGATCTGATGCAATTAATGCTTTAGAAACTCACCTCAAGTGCTTGTAACCTCTCATACACATGATCTACTTCCTTTATTCAATGGCAAGCCTCTTCTCCATTTCAAATTTCGTGTCCAGGTATGTTAGCAATGCATAAGCATCAAACCTTGTTCCTGTCCATTAACCAAACTATCAGAAAATTGAAGAAAATTCGAGAATTTAAATAAGATGGGATCATTTTTCTAACGATTTGGTGTTGACTCCAAGATTCTCTATTTCACTGGGTGTTAAATCTAGCTAAGCAATCCTACGTGCGAACTCCTAGAATGTACCTTGTAATTTTAATTTCTTTGTTATATATCAAGTTTTAGTTTTGTCATTACCATTTGTAAAGGAAAAAGAAAAAAAATAAGGGTTTTAGTTTTGTTACATCATTCCTTCAACATCAAGCCTTTTATTTTTCTTAACTGTACCAATAGTATATCAAATTTGTTTACTTGATGAAGGTTGCACCAGAGGATAACAGTTTTTCTGACAACTTCATAGCTGAATGCAATAAGTAAACACTTTAGAAGCATGCTTTTCAATATTATTTTTTTTTTCTTTCATTTCATTTCAAGTCTAGTACATGCTAATAATTCTTCTTCTTGCAAAAGCTGTAGCAGGTATCGATTTGGTCTTTTGCTTCATTCACATCCATTAGAATTAAAAAAAAAAAAATATATATATATATATATATTATATCCTGAGGATGAATTATAAAGAAAACAATTATGTATAATTATATCC
>NW_027070906.1:0-8870 GCF_002906115.3 Quercus suber | reverse complement strand
TCACACTTGCAATTTGTTTTTAGTAATTTGTGAAATATAATGTTAGTAGAATAAGTAAAAATTTATTAACTTAACTAAATTTTTTGTGAATGTAGCATTGTTCTAATATGAATAGTGGATGAAAATTAGTGCCTCATAATTCTTTAAATAAAAGTAACAAATTAAATTTGAGATTTCAAGAAGTGATAAACAAAGTCTAAAGTTTCAAAAAGGAATTTTTGTGTTTTACTGTTTGAGAAGCCGTTTCCTAATTGTTTTTGTTGAATTGGAGGGGCAAGCCTACACTTATATACTAGCTATTATTTGTAATGGTCAAATTCGAGGGTTATTTGAAAAGCGTGAAAGCGATAGGCGCACTATGAACGGAGAAATGGTAAGTAACACAACATTTTCATGTCAATTTCCCATTAAATTCTAGGTTTAAGTTATAATCTCAATGATAGACCCGAGAGAAATGTTATGTGCGGTGAAGTTTTCGCAACACTTTCACAAAAAATCATTTATTTTGGTTTTTGAGATTTCTCTAGACCTAGATTAGAACCTTTAATAATAACCACATTGGATTTGTTGTGAAAAATTAAAAATGTTACGATATAGCATTACTCATGCAAATGAGAAAGTCTAAAAACAAAATATTTCTCACCTACTTATGTGGCAAATTATTTTAGTAATTTGTGAAATATAATGTCAGTAGAATAAGTAAAAATTTATCAATTTAACTAAATTTTTTGTGAATGTAACATTGTTCCAATATGAATAGCGGATGAAAATTAATACCTAGTATTTTTAAAAAAATAACCAATTAAATTTGAGATTTCAAGAAGTGATAAACAAAGTCTAAAGTTTCAAAAAGTGTAAAGTTTAATTTAAAATCACTTCCATAAAAAAAAAAAAAAAAAAAAATCTGTGTGAATGTAATACTATATAGGTTCACTAAATAGGAAGCGGCTTCTCTCCTGTTTCAAAGTCCCTAGTTTCTCCTGTTTTCTTTCAGATTAAAGATACATGAAGGATTCACATCAAGTGCAATACCTAGGGTGAATTGCACACCGTGCAATACCATAGCAATTGCACTGAATGTGAATCCATACATGAAAACTAAATAATCGGAGAGTCAGAACATAGACGCGTCAAATACAATTTTCATCTTTTTTTTTTTTTTTTTTTTTCACCAGTCACGTCACGTGAATTGAGCCCAGCTAGTCAAAACCCACAACTCAGTAAGATATAGGAAATTGCATCGGAAATTGCACCTGAAGTTTCCAACATTGCATACATTGAATCGGAATTGGATTTCAGTAAGATATAGGAAATTCAATTTTAGCTAGGAATTTTAAATCGGTTTAAAGAAAACTATACTCTATACTATTGTAAATCATCAACAATTGTGGGGACAATTTTTGCTTCAAGGTCAAGGGCTAGACCATGTTGTAACTTAGGCAATTTTGTTGTCTCACATGAGAAAGAAATGCTTCCTCTTCACACCTTTTAAGGGATGAGCAAGTGGACGAAGAGTACCACTAGCTTGGTATCATCCACTTTACCAAAGCTCGTGGTACTCTTCATCCACTTAAAAGTGCCTAGGTTACAACATGATCTAACCCTTGGTTTTGAAGCAAAATTGTGGAGGATCTTGATCAATAAAGTTTGATGAAAGTTTCAAGTAGGAACTGAAGCAGAATTAGATAAAATTGTATAAGCCACAGCAATTGATAGACAAGTCTGATGTAATCTACATATTTTGCTTGCTAATCTGATGAAATCTATTTATTTTGAGTGCTAGTTTAGAGATACGTTTTATTCATAAAAATAAATTAGTTCGAATTAGGATTAGTTGGGTTATGAATTAGTTTTATTGATAGATGAAATTAGTAATCATAATTTATTAACTGTAGTCTGGACTTTCTCGAAATAGATAATTTATCAATTTAGAGGTTTTAATTCCATCACAGCAACCAATGTAAAATAAATTCAATTTAGAGGTCCACAATATCATTTAGATAAATGTTATGCCGTCAAGATTTTCACAACAAAGCACTTCTTTAAGGTCCTGTACGTAAATTTTGTTCTTATGACAATAACTTTGTAAACCCAAATAGAGGCTGGCATAACTTTGTAACCCAAATCGACCTTAGGATTAAATCCCTCATTCCCGTAACAATCAAATTATCACAAAAGGGAAAATCATCTACCCAACCCCAAAATCACTTGAAGATCCACAGGACATCTTGTGCAAATTAAAATTATCACAAAAGAGAAAATCATCAACCCACAATCACTTGAAGATCCACAGGATATCCTATGCTTTGAACAGAATATGCAAGGCAAAACATATGCAACCAAATAACAATGAAAGACCTCTACTAGCTGGTATGAATCAAACATATACCGGTAACAGAAAAATTAGCCATTAAAATCTAAAATCTTGAAAAGAAATCTCAAAAACCAAAATAAATGCACGTCACAATTTAAACACCATCTCAAAGCAACTTCCTCATTATTATATATTATTATTTTTAATGACGTGTAGACCAATTTGGACCAATAAACCATGGATATATGGCCCCATCTGCCAAAATCGTGTATCTAGTAATTCTGGGGTGACTCCTAATGGGGATCAAACCCAAGATGTCTTGGTTCATAACTCAGACCAAGGCTCCAACCATTAGACTGCACCCTAACGAGTTCAAAGAAACTGCCTTATTGGCCACGTTTAGCAATAGTTCAATAAGCAAATCGAGATATGTGTAGAAAGGACCTTAACACATTAGCATAAATATTTTAATTGTTGAACAACCACATTAAAACAGCAACACATGGAAGAGCTAAAGCTAGTTGTAATATTTTGAATAAATGATTAAAAGTACTCAACATCAACAGACAACATTGTCTTTTCTCTAAGCAAAATTTCACAAACAAAAGCAAACTTGAGTCTCTCCCTTTTTGATCTACTGTCTCTTGTTCTACTGTTGTCGGACTTCGGCTTTCTTCTTCTGCCAGAGACGGTCCAGCCCACTGTCTGCATCTCCCTGTAAAGAAAACAAAAAGAACAAGTATAAACGGTCAAAATTACGAATTAAAAACATATTCAAAATCTATAGAACATAAAAAGCATTTCATGAAAGACAGAAGTATTCCTATCCATAAACTTGACAATAAAATAAGTTATAATGCCTGAATTACAGTCCTACATAAATCCACAAGGTTTGATCAATTGTACATCTTTTTTCTTCCAATTTGCTTCAACTGAACATCTGTGGATTTTAATGGGAGTCCTACCTTCATATTTAATTGATGAGGATGTAAATTTAAGAAGACCAAGTTACCCCACATTGTAAAATCTGAAAGACCTCAATTTAGGATTCTAATGGTTCAACTACAGGATAGATATCAGAAAAGAAAACCTATAATCTTTCTTTTAAGAATAACTAAGAATATTAATAACAAAACTGCAGTCCTTGCTTCAACATTCAGAGTTATCAAACCCTATGATAGAGTCAAAGGAGGTTTCAATTTCAACAATCTTCAAACCATAGATCAACCAGAACTAACAGGAAGCCCCATTTGAGCTAAAGTTCATTGGATTGCACAATTCAAACACATGAAGTAGTGTTATCAGAACAACGCGGGTAAACTATATAAAACAGAAAGCAAGGTCATTTATTCACATTAAGAATCTCACAGAATCAAATTACAACCAATACCACTACAAGAACCATTCAACAAAACAAAAACAAGCAAATCAGTTCCAACACTCCTCAACTGCACATAAAATAAACTAAAATCAAAGCAGTTACACAAACTATTATCACAAAATGCTTCACAACAAGTACAAAAACTTTTAAAACCATAACAAACCTGAGCCCGGACATAACCGCAGAGAGCAAAGGTGGAGAAATGGCCGTTGTACACACCATTCTCATCCAAATGGCCTACATTGATCTGAACGGAGGCGTGGTCCTTTGCGGTAATCAGCCTGTTGGTGGCCGAGCTGCATTCATAATACTATTAATTAGCCAAAACCCAATAACAAAACATAGTCCAAAAACCAATATAAAAAACAAAATAAAATCATAATATATGATTAACTCAATGAAATTGAATACCATTTCCTAGGAATGTAAAGCTCAGTAATAACTCCCTCTTCGTTCTGCATGTTGGCTAGTACGTGTCAAGTGCTTCTTCAAACAGCTTAGTAAATCTGAAGCAACAAAACCAAATTAAATCCAAGGAAAAAAAAAAAACCCAATAACCAGTAAGTAAGAATCAGACCCAGAAATGAAAAAAGATCCAAATTTCTGAATTTCAAATTGATTTTCTACTTTAAGCAAATACCCACAAAAAATAAAGAAAGAAACTTCAGGTTATTAATCCCCGTGCACAATTTACACTCCATTTGAAGTGGTTTTTAATTTAACCCAAAAATAACCAATAAGTAAGAAACTGACCCAGAAATAAAATAAGATCCAGAATTCTGAATTTCAAATTGACTTCTAATTTAAACCAACAAAATACCCACAAGAAATAAAGAAAAAAATAAATTCAAATTATTAACCTTCATACACAATTTAGACGCATTTGAAGTGATTTTTCTCATCAAAATTAGAGGGTTTGAAATTTAAATTTCAAAACAAAAACCATTTATGCTTTTTTTTTCTTAACAAATTAATACACTGATAGATCTAACGCAGAGAGAGAGAGAGAGAGAGAGAGAGAGTACCAGAGGAGGCGAGAGCGAAGGAGCAAACGGCGAGTGAGAGACAGAGAGGAGGTTAGGGTTTTTAAAGAACTAAACCCTAAATTTGATTCAAAAGCCCACTTTGAATTATGGGCTTTTTTTTGTGTGATGGAGAAAGTGCAGATTTATATGTATATGGGCTTTATTTAACCAAAACAATAAATTGCGACTATATTCATGTATGTTTGGGCTGAATAGTTTTCAAACAAAACATTTTACGCCTTTCAAAAAAAAAAAAAAAAAAAAAAAAAACAAAACAAAACATTCAGGGAGTTTTGCATTCATCCGTAGAGTTTGTGAATATTTATTGAGTACTCTCAGAATACTATAAATGCATATTCTTCTTTCTCATATAAGTGTAAGTCTAAGAACGAAACTACGTTGTCCCTTGGCCCCCCAAATTTTGATTTCTTCTACTGTTAGGCTATGAGCTTGATAGCAAAAAATAAGTAAAAGGCTATGCCCCTTAGAAAAAATGACCGGTCCTCCCAATTCTTTCCAAGATCTCTACTTAGTCTAATAGATAACCCAAAGTCCTCAAATAAAATACTAGTTAGCTCTCCCAATTGTCTAAATGATTTGCTATCAATCCAAATATCCAATAGACAATAATCCACACCCTCAAAAAATCATCTTTTACCACTCATTTTCAAACAAAAATTTACTCTTTTTTTTTTTTCATCATTCTCAATCTCAAGAAGCCACCTACGGGATTCTCAAAGAAAATAGAAGTAATCATTGCTACTTTTTCTCCTCCTGATACAAGCCTACATTGCCTCATGTTTCTTTACTCTCATTGTTGACTAAACACATTAACTCTCTTCTCAATAAGGGTAGAAATCAAATAAACTTCTTTCATCTAAAAAAACTATCCATATTTGCTTTCAGTTTCAGCTTCTTCTTATGTCTTAGTATTTCAGGTTTGTTTGTTTTTTCAATATCATATGGGCATTTAGATTTATGCTTTTTATATATATGATAATGGTCATTTGGTTTTATGAATATGCTTTGTTTATTAAGTTGTTCAATTTGTTGTATTGCTATATGATAATATATTATATCTCTTTCTACATCATCATTTTTTTAAAAAAATTGAAATTAGGAGCTAAATAATTCATTAAAAAATAAGAAAATTTTCAGTGTTATGGATAATGATGGGTTGATGGTGCTTAAAATAAAAGTATGCAAATTTTTGTATATATGTATAGTAAAATAGACTGCCTTTTGTACTTCCATTAATATTTAAGAATATGACAATGTAGGGTCAAGATTTGTATCCCAAACCCAAAAAATATGGGATGTGAGCTCAATAAGCCCAATACAATGAATTTGTAGAGAGTGGGTGAAAGAACTGGGCTGTTTGTGAATTCAACAACGGTTAATAAAGATTTGAAAGATGAACAAGTACAAAAACACACTTGAAACTTGAATAAACTGATGTCCGAGGAGATAAACTATTGTTTAAAAGGTTAATACAATTCTTAGAGTTACAGTAAATTTTCCTTTCCCTTCTCTTTCTATCTTTTTCGATCCCCTTCTCATGAGAGGTCTTTACATTTATATAGTTTTCTTTCAGAGTATCTTGATTGTACACTTGTTCTTCATCTAAGCATTCACTTGAGTATATGTCCCATCAGGTATCTTCTTTAGTTCTCCATGAGTGATGGCAGCTATGGCTGCACTATTTAGGGTCTTCTTTACATAAATGCAGTAAGAAAAGTTGCTGTTGCATTTAATGCGGTGGTAGCAGCTTTTTCCTTAGATATTTATCTATTCTTATCATCTTCATATGTGCCTGAAGTTCATCCTTATCGTTGGAACTCCCTGGAAGGTCACCCAAACTGCCTAGGTATTTGCTTGACCAATATTCCTCATATCTGAGAAGGATACGCTCCTTAGACTATATTCATTTACCATCTCCTTACGTGATTCTCCACTCCGGGTCTTCTCTAATCATTTACTCCTTCTCGGACGTACCCACATCCTCAAATAAGGCGCAAGACCCAATATATGAATTTGAGCTTTTATCCCCATTAACAATATATCAAAGTTGAACATTTTTTATTTATAAATTTATGAATTATGATTTTCTATCAAATATTGCAATTTGGCCCCCAAGTACAAATTCATGGCTAAATATTTTGTCTTTAAACTTTTTCATTCACATGAATAATGCTATATTGTAACCTTTTTAAATTTTCACAACAAATTCAACGTAACTATTGTTAATGGTTGTAATTTGAGTGTAGTATAATCTCTAAAACCAAAATACTAAATTAGCTGTGAAAGTATTGCGAAAACTTGGGCCTTAGCATTTCTTCGTTCATAGTGCGCCTATCGCTTTCACACTATTTCGAAGAGCCCGCGAATTTGACCATTACAAATAATAGCCAGTATATAAGTGCAGGCTTCCCCCTCCAATTCAACAACAACGAAAAACAATTAAGAAACGGCTTCTCAAACAGTAAACACATAAACTCCTTTATCCAAAGAAGAAGCAGTTTTGAAGTCTCAGTCTCAGCCATGGATGTGAGTGTGACGAAGCTGGATTACTTCGACGACATGTCCAAACTTCATTCCAACACCACACTCCTCTCCTACATCAAGGTCAGTCATCACTTCTTTTTTTTTTTTTTCTTAGCTTTTCCCAAACACAGCCTTATATACAAATTTTCACAATTTAAATAAAAATTGAAGGGCGAAGAAGATGGTCGAGACGCTTTGATATTAGAGTCAACGATCTTTTACCCACAAGGTGGTGGTCAACCTGCCGACACTGGCTTCATCCAATTTGCCGATTCCGATTGTAAATTCATTGTTCGAGATGTTCGCTCCAAAGACGGAATTGTAAGTTCAAACCTAACAACAACATCAACAACAAAAAGGAATTCAATCCCTCTTTTCTGCTTTCAACAAAGTTTAGCTACAAAATTTGTTCTTTAATCGATATCTTTTTATTAGACAAATTCACCATTTGAATTACGTTTTCTTTTTATAATTTCTGTGATTATAAAATTTCTAAAAAATTAAAGATCAATAGTAAATAACATTCAATTAACCCAAAATTTGATATATTTATTAAGAGGGTAAAGAACATGCAATCTAACGGTTAAATTTTCAAATATGTTATATGTAGTAAATTTTGTAACTAAATTTTGTTCTTTTGTTTTTGTTTCAATAATTTAATACTTGTTTTATGAATGCAAATTAAGCTCTTTTTTTAATTATTTTAATTATTTAAATTTAGCTGCTATGATTGTAACACAGTTCTATATAGTAAAGATGAATTTTATGCAATTGATGTAGGCTGCTTAGGCAAAACTTAACGTTAAGTTGAATTAAGATATTTTAGAGTTTCTAAGGTAACTCCCACTGTTCTTAAAATCTTATCCATCCATGTTGAAACGAGTGGATTAGATTTTATCACATCATCAACAATTTAAAGAAACATTGATTATTGCCATTTTGGCATCTAATGAAATTATTGCTAAGGTGGTAAAATCCAATCCACCCATTTTGAAATGATTAGAATGGATTTTATGAACTTTTTAATGGAGTTACTACTTTAAGAAATCTAGAGAATCTTGTTAAGTTTTTTTTCTTATGTTTTCTATTTCTCTCACTCATGATCCCAACAACAATTCTAATATGGAAACGGAGTTATGTCTCATCAATTATAACCGTATCAATATTGTTCCACTATTAAATTTATTTGAGGTCACTTTTTTAACATGTTAACGTGCCACATTAGCATGTTGTTTAATTTCCTTAATAGAATGGAACATAAGAACAAATTTGATACTTTTCATTGAGTTTTTTTTCAAGAATGAACTTAAGACCATTAAAATCGAATCTTGGGCTATCTCAAGGACGATGAAATGTTTAAGCCTTTTTTAAATTAATTAATTTTGATTTGTTCTGTAATTGAAATTTAATAGGTTTTTCATTATGGGTTCATTGAGAATTCTGGCGGGGAATCAGAGATGAAGCTTGAAAAAGGGAAGGAAGCCTTGTTATATGTGGATGAGTCAAGGCGCAAGCTAAATTCTAGGTATTATAAAGCATTCAAAAAAATGGGATTAAGTGGATTATAAATTTGAATGAGTTATATTATTGTTGATTCTACTTAAGG
>NW_027070905.1:0-8874 GCF_002906115.3 Quercus suber | reverse complement strand
AAAAAAAAAAAAAAAAAAAACCTTTTTCAAAGGACTACAAAAATCGATCAAGTTTTCTTTCTAAAAAGGGAAATTCAAACCAAGAAAAGAGAAAGGAAGATCCTACATCTCAAAACAATGGAACAACAAAGCACTCATCATTAAAAGTCTAGTTCCAAATTTTAATCTTTTGCAGGCAAAACCCCAAGTTCCGAGGTAGAGAAGCCCCTTGGTTACCTTCCATTTAGATCAAGGTAGAAAAGCCCTTTGGTTGTAAAAATTCAAGATTGAGATAGAGAAGCCTCTCAATTGTCCCAGGTTCCGAGGTAGAAAAGCCCCTTGGTCGTCACAATTCAAGATTGAGATAAAGAAACCTCTCAATCGCCCCAGGTTCCAAGGTAGAGAAGACCTTTGGTTACCTTCCATTTAGATTGAGGTAGAGAAGCCCCTTGGTTATCTTCCATTCAAATCGAGGTAGAGAAGCCCCTTGGTCGCCACAATTCAAGATTGAGATAGAGAAACCTCTTAATCGCCCCAGGTTCCGAGGTAGAGAATCCCCTTTGCTACCTTCCATTCAGATCGAGGTAGAGAAGCTCTTTGGTCACCACAATTCAAGATTGAGATAGAGAAGTCTCTCAATCACCCCAAGTTTCGAGGTAAATAAGCCATTTGGTTACCTTCCATTCAAGATCGAGGTAGAGAAGCTTGGTCGCCACAATTCAAGATTGAGATAGAGAAGCCTCTCAATTGTCATAGGTTCTAAGGTAGAGAAACCCCTTGGTTGTCTTACATTTAAATCGAGGTAGAGAAACCCCTTGGTTGTCACAATTCAAGATTGAGATAGAAAGCCTCTCAATCATCCCAAGTTCTGAGGTAGAGAAGCCCCTTGGTTACCTTCCATTCAAAATCAAGGTAGAGAAGCCCCTTAGTCGTCACAATTCAAGATTGAGTTAGAGAAGGCTCCCAATCACCCTAGGTTACGAGGTAAAGAAGCCCCTTGGTTACCTTCCATTCAGATCGAGGTAGAGAAGCCCCTTGATCGACCCCCACATGCGGATTAAGATAGAGAAGCCTCTTAATCCACCCCAAATTCAGAATGAGATAGAGAAGCCTCTTAGTCACCTTAGATTTCAAGATTCATTTCAAGTTTATCAGTTATCAAGTAGGTCAAGTATTCCTAATTTTCATTTTGTCAAAACAGCAAAACACTAGTTCTATGTTACCAAGGTTTTAGGTTCTAGGGCTAGGTAATCTTTGAAATGTCAACCTCAATTAAATCATGGCTGCTAAGATCAGCGTCTTTGTTTTACATTGACATTCTCTTTGCAAGCTATGTCAATGAGGTGCATTCTGTAGACACTTGATTTTTCACCCATAATTTAATCAAGGAAGATGGCTAGAGTGACCATTCATATACCCGACATTTAGAGTTGCATTACATGCATTAATTCATTTATTGCATATCATAAAAATGATCTTAAGGTTCTAATGGTCGCGATGGTGTGTCCGATTTTCAAATCGAACCATCGGATTGAAAGATATCACATGATCAAGTTTACACGGTTTGCATGCATTTTGTTTGGGTGGAACCAATCGCCCATGATTAATTTAATTAATTATGATTGGCTAAACAATTAAAATTAATTAAATAACTTTGTGATTGGTTATTGGTCAGTGTCAAAAATAGACTTTCTTGCATGGGAATAAAGTGGATAATCAGAAAACAAAGAAGTTGTGGATAATCATGACTTTTTGGAATATTTATCTACAAGAAAATTATCACTTTAAAGACCTAAATATCCAAAAAAATGGATTAATTTTTAGAATACGGATTAAAAATGTGTCTAAGTAAAATTCCCAACTCTAAAATCCTCAAAAAAGGGAGTCCATATTGGACCAAAACTCAAACACGGACTTGGCACCCAAGAGGACCATTCGGCACTCCCCAAGTGCCGATTAGCCCAAATTTTTGGTATGGCCCAGGGACTACTTGATCAAGATAAGGCCTATCCTTTACGATTTTTTAGAGATAAGGACGCGTTCAAATTCATATCTAATCTCATTTTTTAAGCATCCCAACCTCTATAAATAAAGGAAACAAATCAGAATTAGGGGCTCTTCTCTTCTGACTTTTCAATTCCCCTTACATTAAAGATGTTTTGGAGGCTTTTGCTTTAGGAACTTCATTTTTGTAAGTAAGGTATTTTAGACCTCAAAGGGGTTAACAAGCTTCTTTGATTTCTAAAATATTCATTAATTAGAAGAGCACGCTCATGCAAGAGGTATTCTATTTTCTTTCTTTTCTTTTTTCCATTAATTATTATGATGCATGAATATCTTTAGCATATTTTTATTATGTTCTGTTCTTGATATGGTTACCATGCTTAAATATGTTGCAAGAATTTTCTTTAACATGAGCTTAGGTGATTGTTTATTGTAACTCTTTTTCTTAAGTTTCAAAATCTGCAATGGCTTCTTTTATGAAAACTAAAAAAAGTTATCTGTATTTTTTAGATCTGATTTTCTCTAAACACAAAAACTGATCTGTACTTTTCAGATCTGAATTTTTTTTAAAAGACTCAAAAACTTATATGTATTTCTCAAATCTGATTTTTTTTAACACAAAAACTGATCTGATTTTCTCTAAACACAAAAACTGCTCTGTATTTTTCAGATCTGATTTTCTCTAAACACAAAAACTGATTTGTACTTTTCAGATCTGATTTTTTTTTTAAAAGACTCAAAAATTGATATGTATTTCTCAAAACTGATTTTTTTTAACACAAAAATTGATCTGTATTTTCATTAAATACGGATCTGACTTTTTTAACACAAAAACTTATCTGTATTTTCATTAAATACAGATCTAATTTTTTTAGAAAAAGTTTTATTTGTTACAAAATTGCAGAGTTTGAAGTTTCAGTTGAAGTCTTGTCCTTTTTTTTTTTTAATATATGATGCATGAATAATAAATTTATCTCATGAATGTGGATCCTCTTTCAAAAAGTCTTTTTTATTTATTTCTTTTACATAAAAATAGATCTGATTTTCTTTACAAATCCAATTTTTTTATTCACAAAACAGGTCTGAATTTTTTTAAAAAGAGGACACATCTATAAAGAAAATTTATTTAAATTAATTTTGTCAACTATGTGTCATGTGTGTTCAACATATCATTCAACATCATGCAAAGAGGACACATCCATAAGGCAAATGTATTTAAATTAATTTTGTCATGTGTGTTCAACATGTCATTCAATATCATGCAAAAATTGTATATTGGTCATCAGAGTCTAGAAGACCAAACTTTGTTTGGGTGGAATAGGTGCCTAACACCTTCTCATTCCGTAACCTAGCTCCTGAGCTTAGGATTTTTGGATAGGTAGATTAATGTTTTTTCTTTTTATTTTGGTAGATTGTAACTAGGACCAAAGTTTTGTATTTTTTTGCCTAGATTGTAACTAGGACCCAAAGCCTTGTAAGGTTAATTTTTGAAAGCTGTACTTTTCTTTATTCAATCAATGACAATGAAGTATTTTGATCATGTAATGTGTATTTTTTCTTATTTTTTTTGTATAAAAAATAAGTGGTGACTCCACACCACTTACCCAAAAATAGAGGTGCCCTTAAAAGCACCCAAATCTCTTTTTTGAGAGCACCCAATTTCCCGGTCTCTCACACTACCAATTATTTTACGAAGTGGGTGGAAGTCGAGGCCTTAGAGAACATTCGAGACGTTGACGTAAAGAGATTTGTGTGAAAAAATATCGTCACAAGGTTTGGGGTACTAAAGGCACTGATCACGAATAATGAACTGTAGTTTGACAACAAGGTATATTTTACGAAGTGGGTGGAAGTCGAGGCCTTAGAGAACATTCGAGACGTTGACGTAAAGAGATTTGTGTGAAAAAATATCGTCACAAGGTTTGGGGTACTAAAGGCACTGATCACGAATAATGAACTGTAGTTTGACAACAAGGTATATTTTACGAAGTGGGTGGAAGTCGAGGCCTTAGAGAACATTCGAGACGTTGACGTAAAGAGATTTGTGTGAAAAAATATCGTCACAAGGTTTGGGGTACTAAAGGCACTGATCACGAATAATGAACTGTAGTTTGACAACAAGGTATATTTTACGAAGTGGGTGGAAGTCGAGGCCTTAGAGAACATTCGAGACGTTGACGTAAAGAGATTTGTGTGAAAAAATATCGTCACAAGGTTTGGGGTACTAAAGGCACTGATCACGAATAATGAACTGTAGTTTGACAACAAGGTATATTTTACGAAGTGGGTGGAAGTCGAGGCCTTAGAGAACATTCGAGACGTTGACGTAAAGAGATTTGTGTGAAAAAATATCGTCACAAGGTTTGGGGTACTCAAGGCACTGATCACGAATAATGAACTGTAGTTTGACAACAAGGTATTCCAGAAATACTACAATGATCTGGGAATCATAAATAGGTACTCATCCTTGGCATATCCCTAGAGTAATGGGCATGCAGAAATGATGAACAAAATGATTGTCAATGGGTTGAAGAAGAGACTAGAGGGGGTGAAAGGGAAGTGAGCTGAGGAGCTACTGAGTGTTGTGGGCCTACCAAACTACAACGAGGAGGTCAATAAGAGAAACCCTGCTTTCCGTGATGTATGGGGCAGAAGCAATTATACCGATGGAAATAAGCCTTTTAAGCATAAGGGTTGCTAGTTTCTCTTTGAATAGTAATGATACTCAAGTAGTTAGACCTCTTAGAAGAGAGTCGAGACATGGCTTCCATCCGGCTTGCCAACTATCAATAGAAGCTGGCTTAGGGATACAATAGGAATGTGAGGCCCAAAAGTTTGTTGCAGGGGACTTGGATTTGTAAAGAGCAGTGGGTAATATGAAAGACCAAAGTGAGGGGAAAGCTTGCCCCAAATTGGGAGGGACCTTACCGAGTGATTGTAGTGGCTAGCACCAGGGCTTACTACCTAGAAGATATGGAAGAAAGACCACTACCCTGACCCTGGAATGTAAATAATTTGAAAAAGTATTACCATTAGACGAAGCCAATGTACTCAGGTGTCCAGGATGTTGTATAATGTAGTGTGATCAAGAGGAAGTTGAAAAATTGTTTATCACATTTTTATTGATTTTGAAGTTAGTATATTGTTCAACAAGAAACATAATCTACGGATAGAAATTATCAACTAAGGATAGAAACCTAGCCTCGGCCTGACCCCGATCACTGACTAGGTGGAAACCTTAAAGAAATTATCATCTAAGGATAGAAAACTAGCCTCGGCCTTACCCCGGTCATTGACTAGGTGGAAATCTTAAAGAGATTATTGTCTAAAGATAGAAACCTAGTATTGGCTTGAGCCCAATCACTGACTAGGTGGAAACTTTGAAGAGATTACTGTCTAAATTCGAATGCATGACCTCAGTCACCGACTAAGCAAAGATCTTAAAGGAAACATTAAGTGCATAAACATGTCACCAGCCTGACATCAGTCTTCTATAAGATAAAAATCAAAATGAAGAGTGCATAGGTATATCTAGGAATTACTAACACTTATGAAATACAGCATATCATCCCAAACAATATATTGAGCAGAAAGAAATGTTTTTTAATAAAATTGTTCACAACATGGTGGCTAGAACCTAACCACAATTTCCTTAAAAAAAAAAAAAGGGGAAAACAAAAAAAAGGGGGCAAACAACGCCAATTGAAAAGATTAAAGTTTGCATAAGTCTAGTCGGCAAGGGCCTAAGTAGTGTCTGGCTGAGTCTGGGGCAAGGTAATGCCTTCAGTAGGAGGAATGCTTGGTGATAGATTAGGCTTAGAAGTGCTTGTGCCCTCCGTGGCAATATTAGAGTTCTGATTTTCAAGGTCAATCACCTTAGTATAGGACTCTATCTGTTAAATGAGCTCCTTCATATTGTGGCTGTCCTCCCCTTCCCCCGTGTCCCCATCTCTCATGGGCAATACTTGTCTTTTATCTCCATCTCTACCTACTTTGATGAGGCTCTTGCCTTGAGGTGACCTTGGTCTTTATCTCTATCTCTACCTCTTCTCTTATGCCTGCATATGCAATTCCCTTGGGATATATGCACAAATTTTGGCTTTCTTCTCTTCTGACTTGCATGGGATCTGTGCCTGCATATTCAATTCCCCCTAAGGATATGTGCACAAGTTCTGTATTCTTCTTTTCTGACTTGTATGGGATTCGTGCCTACATATTCAATTCCTAGAGGGTATGTGCACAAGTTTTGTATTCTTCTCTCTGACTTGCATGTGATTTGTGCCTACATATTCAATTCCTGGAGGATATGTGTACAAGTTCTGTATTCTTCTGACTCACGAGGAAGTCCTTGATGTGTGATCTACTAGGGAAAATAACTTTGCTGAGGAATGTGTTGGTGGCCCACAGGAGAGCCGTCATGGTGATTTTGACTTACGAGGAAGCCTTTGATGGTGTGTAGTCCATTTGGAAAATTTCTCTTTTTTTCTTCATGACTCACTGGGGAACTGGTATTGATTCTACTCACGAGGGAATTTCCTCAATTCCATGGGGAAATCCTTTTCTTCACAACCCTTGAGGGAGTTGCCTTTGTGCCTTGGACCCTCGGGGGAGTCCTCCATGATACTTGGGCAAAACTATGTATTTGTAACTTACTAGGGTTTTGGTTGATGGTCTTAACTCACGAGGGAGCTGCCTTTGTGATTTCCAATCCGCTCAATGATGTTCTTGATCCTTTCAATTCCACTAGGGATGCTTTGAAAGTTCATGTGTCTTCTACCCAACTAAGGGTATTTTCATCATTTTTTTATGAAATTTTGAATTTTCCTTTTGCATTTCTTACCTTCTAGGAGTCCACTGAGGATATTCTGAAAATTTTATTTATTATTTTTTGTTTTACTAAACTACATGTAGTTTAGTGGGAAGGCCTAAACTACATGTAGTTTAGCCACCAGGTGCCTTCCCCGCTTCTTCATATTTTCCCAACAGTTACCAACTGTTTCTTTTTCTCTACATTCTTCTTCATTTTCTTCACCCTTTCATTTTCTTTCCAACTCTTCAACTTCCCCTTCCTCTCTACAAAACCCTCTCTCATTCCTTCACTCTCACAATCTGATTCTCTCTTCCTCTGCTAAACTCTCTCAAATCCTCTCATCTCTTCCCATGGCACCCAAGTCCAAAACCAAGAAACCCTCCTACATGATTTTCGAGGATGTGTTCAACCTTACCCGTTGGAATGGAGCTGTAAGACTAAACGAGTCTCCTCCACTAATCTACAAGCCATAAAACCCTCTCTTAGTGAGTACAAGGACCAGTTGGTAATTTTTTCAAACTTTTCTCATTTTCAAGTTCTTCTTTGATCTTCCTTTTTAATCCATTTTAAACTTGTAAATGCTTGGGTTTTGTTGTGGGATGGGTTTAGATGAAAACTTGATACCTTAGAAAAGGTAGGAGCATATTTAGAGTGAGCTTTAATCAAAAATTGGCTGAGAATGTTGAAGAACACTCTCTATCTATTGTAATGCATGTGCATGTATTGGGCCTGTGTACGTAGATTATATTCATGCATACGCAAAATTACTCTTGTGTACGCAAGTTGTGTTCATGCATACGCATCCGTATTCTTCAGTTCATATGGATGCATGTTCTAACATGCGTACGCATGCAAGGACCCTACACACGCATGCACAGACCTGCGTGCACATGCTGGCACTTAGAAACCCTAATTTTCTGGTAACTATTCCTAACTTTTGAAAATATTTTTTATCTTGCAATTGTTTTTATGAAACATTGTAACTCTCCATTGGTGCCTATTGAAGGGTAATAACCCTTTGGGTATAAATAGTGGTTCATGTTCACTTGATAACTAATTTTCTTCTCTCTCAAATAGTTTCTAAGAAACACAAGAAATTATGTGGGTATTTTCCAAAGTTGCTATTTGTAGAACCCAACAAACTTGGTTGTATCTTGAAGATAAATTTGTTGAAACCCTTTAGCAACATTTGTGTGGTGACAAATATTGTCTAAGGATAACAATTTTGTGCCTCTGAGTTATGTAATTTTCTATTTACTTTTTGTGTTCATTTTGTTCTTACTTGATTACTCCTTGTATTGTTCCCAACAAGACCTAGTGAACCCCAAACGCAAAAGCCATCTGTTGCAGGCATCAATATCATCACGCACCCCAGCCAACCCACCCATAGCAAGATCAATGATGAGTTTGGTGGTTAGAGAGAGAGGTTCATTGAGGAAGAGAGAGAGTGAGAAATAGAGAGAGAAAAAAATAATTAATAATAAATAAAATAAGTATTTTAAATAAAATTAGGTGTAGAGCATTTGAGTTTAATGTAAGGGTATCTACAAAAGAATAAGTCAAAATAGCTTTCGGAACAGATTTGACTAAAAAACCTGCTAGGCTAATGTGAATGTTTGTATGAACGATATCTCTTGGATAGGACATTATCTCAACAATGTTGAGAAAGAAAAAAATTAAAGAGAAGCCGAATGTCATGGAGTGGAGAATATCATGTGAGATAGAAGATGTGGACTCGTTTACATCAATGATTAAACTATTCCTTTGAGTGAGTGCCGGGTCTTTGGCTTAAATTAATTACGGCATAATTATTAAATTAGCGCCATCGCAAGGCATAGATTTTGGGTGAGAAATCTACCCTATAACACAGTGAGAAAGAGGACAATTATTCATAATTCAAATGAAACTACTACTAAAATTGTTGCATTTTTCATACAACGGTAATGAAGTTTAATGCTTTGCTTAAATATTTTTACGATGTTTTAATTCAAAATATATCACATGAAAATTGCAAAAGTTAACAAATTGTTATTGTTTAGTTTTCCGAGAGGAAAAAAAAAAAAAAACCTAACGTAATTATG
>NW_027070904.1:0-8974 GCF_002906115.3 Quercus suber | reverse complement strand
TTTGTTGAAGGGGTATTGTTCATTATCTACAGAACCCACATATATTGTTTCTTAATTTTTATGGCTGAACTGTTGTCAGTGGCTCATTAAGCAGACAGCATTTCCATTTGTTACTTATGGTGGCACTGTTATCACTGTCAAGTAAACAGACTGGCTATGAGAAATAATATATTAGCATAGGGCAGAAGCAACTCTCATTGACCATAATATTGGACCTGCCTCTACCCGAGATGAAATTTTAACGTCTGTTAACCTGATGGTACCTAACATTCATCTAATTAAGAAGGCAAATTGCAAATTATACTGGTTGGAGATGTTTGAATTTTACACCCTGAAGTTTCAAAATTTTGAATTTACTTCCTGAAGTTTGAGGGTGTTTAAATTTTATACCTTAACAATTAGAATTTGGATTTTACCTCTTAAAGTTTGAGGGTGTTAGAATTTTACATCTCCAAATTTGATACTTTAGGGTGTAAAATCTAAACACCCCTGAACTTAGAGAGAAATCCAAACATTTCCAAAATTTATAGGGAAAATTTAAATTCTGAAACGTTAAATGTAAAATTTAAACATTTTCAATTTTAGGGGAGTAAAATCCAAATACAGAAATTTTATGGTGTAAAATTCAAATACTTCCAATATTTAGGGGTGTAATTACCCAATTAAGAACCGCAATGGTAAAAGTATTCCATGGATGTGGTTTCATATTAAACAAACTTTTCCTCTAATCCATTGCAACAATTATATGATTATCTATGTGTATATTAATAACATTACTTGTTAAGTAGTTGAAAAAAGTCACATACTTGTTAAAAGGTCCATATGATTTAAAAAAAAGGTGAACGACTGTTTAAATTGCCATATAATAGGTTGGAGGACTTTTTCCTATTATATTTTATTTTTTAGCAAACTATGATCTCTTCATTTTGTAATGATAATAGAGAAAAATGAGATTTCTTTATGGTAATGATAAAATTATCTTTCATCATTGATATCAAATGATGGGGTACACCGTAATGATTAGTTTGGTGGAAAATAATGTCCTTTCATATTGCTTGCATGGGGCAGCTCGTGAGGTCGGAGAAAAATGAGATTCTTCGTGATATTGAAAAATTATCTTTCTCATGGAAATTGAGTGATGAGATACACCATCATGATTAGTTTTGAGGAAAACTATGTCCTTGCGTGCTTGAGGCTGCTAGTAAGGTCATATTTTTGTTACTATAATGGAGAAAAACAATGATACTGAAAAATTATCTTCCTCATTGAAACTGAATGATAGAATATACACCATGATTAGTTTTGAGAAAAATTATGTCCTTTTATATTGCATTCTTGAAGCAATTTGTAACCTCATATTTTTGTTATTATAATGGGGGAAAAAACGAGACTCTTCGTGGTATTGAAAAATTATTTTTTTCATCAAAATTGAATGATGAGATAGACCATCATAATTAGTTTGGAGAAAATTTATGTCCTTTAATATTGCATTCCAAAGGCAACTTGTAAGCTCATTTTTGCTACTATAATGGAGAAAAACAAGACTCTTTGTGATATTGAAAAATTATATTGCTCACTGAAACTGAATTATGTGATACACATCCTAATTAGTTTGTAGGAAAATTAAGTCCATTCATGTTACATTCTTGAAGCAACCCGTGAGCTCTACTTTTTGTAAGCATAATGGAGAAAAATGACTCTTCAAGATACTGAAAAATTATCTTCTTGAATTTATATTGAATGATGGGTTACATATTTCTTAGTGATTCTAGATTCGTCTTTTCAATGTTAAAAGTATTTGTGAGCTCCACATTTTTTAAGTATAATGGACAAAAATGAGGCTCTTCAAGACATTGAAAAACTATCTTCGTGAATTTATATTGAATGATGGGAGACAAATTCCTTAATGATTTCATATTCATCTTTACAATGTTAATAGTAACTAGTCAAATTGTTGGACTTACTCAGCTACTCACTTTGCCTTTTTTTTTTCTTTCTCTTTTGAATATTTTAATCTAGTTTTACTAGTTCTTGAAACATTGGTTTAGCCAATTTTGAAGTTGGACTTGTCAATGTTGTATACTCCCTCTCAAATGTTTTTCCTTCTAGTTTGTGACATACTTTGTCTAGATTCTAAATCAATATGAATTGGAGCATATTGTGGAGGTTGTCTTTGAATGTAACTAATGAATCTCTGGAATAAAGCATTCTTTTGTGGTTAAAATATTTCATTTTTTCTTCTTTTCCTGTGCATAATGTACAAATATTCAAACCTTCTAGATTCTCACTTTAAATTTATTTGCGTATAACATGCAAAAAGTAGCCATTTAGATATTTTATTTTTATTTTTATTTTTATTAATGAGTTTTCTATTTTTTTGGTCAGCATTTTAAAACATTGAACATAAAACTGTAGTCAATGCCTTTTCTCTCTTGATGCACCTTTTGGTGTAGTAAAACTTAAACTTACCAATGCTTTTTGATTAATTCAACTTATATATTGGTCTAAGTCTTGGATTTGATTAGTACTAGTCTTCCACCATACAAAAAAAAAAAAAAAAAAAAAAAAAAAAAAGAGAAGAAGAAGACTTATTTTAGTACCATCTCACTAGATTAACAATTTAAATGTTTACATCAGCACGCCAAGCAATTTTTTAAATTAAATTTTTAATAAGTTGCTTAACAACTGTAAACCTGTTTCTAATATGGAGATTCTAATTCTACATGCTGTAAAAAAATTTTAAGCTCTTTTTGTTCATATCCCAAGTTTCCAACTTCTGCATTAATGGGTCAGTTTGATTGGGCCTCTCACAAAATAGTTCAGCCCTGTGGACTGCTTAAATTAAGGAACCAATTAAGCAAATTTGACTGTTGCGTCCTCTATTGTCTTCAAGTTCAATGCAATAGGCAAAGGTTTTGTTAATTGCCATAGTTTTTTCTGTTTTTTTTGTGACTTATTTGGATTGGATTGGGTGGTTGGAAAACGAGTTTTTGATGGTTTTTGACAGGTAGCAAGTAGCAACTGTTGTCCGCGTTGCTACAAAAAAAAGGGTTGCAATCTTTTTTTATATGAAGTAATTATTTGTACGAAACCAATCATGATTCACCCTCTCATTTCATGCCAAGTTTCCCATTAAAACTTTCTTTCTTGTATTTATAATCAAAACTATGGGAAAAAATAAAATAAAATAAAATAAAGGAAGGTAATTTTGCCATATAAAATATTGCTTAGTCTTTGAAACTTGCCTGAACCTGGCCTCCACTTAATTTGAAGTCATTTTCAAAGAAGAAAAGATATTATTTAGAAAAGGAAAAGGCAAAAGAACAATTGAAAATTTGAGACTACGTGCCATAGTAGTCTTATTTTAATTTATTTTGCAATATAAGATGGCTTATTGAGTTTTCACCGGATCTTTCTTTCTAAAATGACTTGTTTATCCACATTTTGTTCCATTAGTAAGAGAGAAGCTGAGTTTAGGGTTGTTTCATGACCGGCCATCCCCTTTACCATATATTAATATATACATTTTCATGACTAGTTGTTGGTGTTGTTGTTGTTGGTTTTTATTTTTATTTTTTATATTTTAATTTATTAAAAGTCAAAAGAGTCACTTTCTATCAAATGTATAAAGGTAACGATATGGATATGATATTTATTTCTATTACTTGCATCCCTTGAACTCCTTACATGTACGGGGAGTTTATATATTAATTTAATTTGAGAAACTACGAGGGGTTTATCGTATGCAAAGCATTTCTATTTTGTTATTAGGGAAACTATTTTTTTTTTTTCATCTTTAAAATATAATTTAAGTTTTATTTTTGTCCTTAAATTATTATGGTTTTTTACATGTTATCTTTTTGTCCCCTTTTGTTAAACTATATTATTTTTATCCTTAAATTATAACTTTAAAAAAAAAAAGTTAATGAAAGCAGATGGAAAGATGTAAATATAACTTTTTCAATATACAATAAATTTTAAGGACAAAATGAATACTTTTCATTTAATTATTCGTCTCATGTGAAGAAAACAAGATCTCCTTAAAAAAAAAAAAAAATTAAAAGGCTTAATTTTTACCTATTTTATAACCCTAAGTGGCAAAGCGAAAAGGGTTAAGAGTAAATGTAAAAATGAAAAACTTTAATACTAGTCAAAAGGCTAAGAAAAAGGTACTTATATTAACAATTCACTTTTGACCATTTATGAATTAGTCTCAAGATTTTGTAACTCAATTGATTAATACTTTTCGTATTTTTAATGGAGACATTTAAGTTTCAAATTCCTATCACTCCCAACTATCAAATTATAAAAAAAAAAAAAAAATGATAGTGTCAAGGAAAAAATAAAAAATTAATGTCGTTCCCATAAAAAAAAAAGAAATTAATGCTTTGATACTATGTTTATAAAGTAAATATTATACTCGATAGCAATTGGCTATTACTTTAAATTAAAATTTTCAAAAAAAAAAAAATCTTCAAGAGCATTTTAGCTTTATTGGTTGGTCGGCGGAGATATGTAGAGTTCAAATTCCCCCATTTCCAACTATCAAAATTATTAGAATAAATAATAAAATAAAAACTGAAAATTGAAATAATCTTATTTGAATTTTCAAAATCAAAGTTTATAAAGACATTTGTGAGACTACTATTATTATTCACATTAAGCTATGTGCTATGAATTATAATGAAATTCGTAATCCATAATTATAGATTATTAATTATTAATTGAAGGAGAATATCACAAAAGCTATAATTAACTTAAGATATAGTCTATCTAAATGTGTGTGTATTAATAGGCAAAACTTAGAGAAAATTCAATTAGAATTTAATTTTGTCCATTGAGAATTTTTTGTAAGAACTAAATAAACTGTGTGTGGAAATGGTTTAGGTAGCAATAATAGATGAATTTGAGAGAATAAAGTACCTTTAAGGCCTTAACATTTTGTTAATGGTATACTTAAGGGTTAAGTTGGTGTTTGATTTGCCTTTCCCCTCATCAAGATCTTGTGATCTTGTATTCTTGTCCTGCTTAGCTTATCTTTTACTTCCTAATAACCTGCCTGCATAATGCCTAGCCAAGATACACTACTCTTGGATTGATAACTTTCATTCCAAGTTTGACGAGTATTGTTACTTTTTTGGTCCTATTTTTTTCTTCATATCTTTTCAAGGTCTAACAAGTTTAAACAAAGATGATAATGTAAACTACTTTGGGACTTTTTTTAGATGGATTTGCTTAACCAGTCTAACCCCTCACATTATTCAAATTCACAAAAAGAAGAGCGCGAGAGAGAGAGAGAGAGAATGTTATCTTTTGTTGACATCCTTGCCATTTTTTAAGTTTTTAATTAACTGCCATAACTACCGGAACTTTTCGCATTACATGCTCTGCCTTTATTGACTCCTAATCTTCTTCTTCTTCTTCTTCTTCTTATATCCTCTCTCTCACTCTCTTTCCCTATCTCTCTCAATGAACATAATTAACCTAATCTAAATTAAATATAAAAATAAAAAAGTTGTTACAATGAAGTGCAATGCCATGAACGCAAAAATGTTGACATTTTAAGTGATAAAGTTTTTTATTAGAGTAATATCACTTTTACATGACTTCTCATTGATTTAAAATGCGAATACAAATCTTCTGTTCCATTTTTTATTTTTCACTTCATATTTCATTGGTCACAATTAAACAAAAACTGAAAGAAATTAGACGATTCAACAAAGAAATAAACTTATTATCTGTCATGTCAATAATTATGAAAAATTGTGTCACTAGATTTATTGTATTCTTGCCACGCTTGTTGTCGGCCTATATTACCTATTTGATCAGACAGCAGATTGTGACACTCACATGGCCCTCCAGTTAGAGCTCCACGAATAAGCACATGTATTTACAAAATACATATAGAAGAAGAAAAGAATTACCATCACCATCAATTCCTTTCCCTTTAGGAACAGATTTCTTTCTCTTTTTCTCTCGCCATCATCATTATGATGGAAAACGTCTTGTAGGTAGGTCTCAAAATGTATTCCCATTTTTTTTAAAACTATGATTCCAAGAAAGCAAAGCATGCAAGAAGAGCAATAAAAGCACTCTAACTACTCAATTGAAAATAGCAGAGGGAATCATTCTTGGTCTTCACTTTTTTTCAGCTCTCCTTTTGATTCTTTATCCTTCATGATTTTAGGCCGTGTCTGTAGCAATGGGAACCATGTTCTAGAATGAGTTTCCATTGCTTGATATGAATCCAACATAGTGACATACTAGAGTACTTTAATTTTCTTTTGGGCAGAAAAATGTTGCCAATTAGTTAAGTAAGAGTTTTCTAACTTGGAAAAACTACTAGAAAATAGATAATGTTATCTCTGTTGATAATTTTGGAAAAACAAATCACCCCCCCCCCCCCCCCCCCCCCACCCACAAAGTAAGGCCTATTTGTTGTGAGAAAGGATGTCCTCCCATTTAAACCATCTAATTTCTTTTAATTTTAATCCAGAATTAAGATGCAATGCATTTAAATAATCCAATAGTCTTCAAATATCTAGGTAAAGGAAACAAAAATCAAATAAATGTCTCAAGTCTTACATCGGGACTAAAATTAGAGGGAATTAAATTGGAGATTTTATATGGGAGGATAAAGCTTGGGTGCAATGTGCAGTTGCATTGGACCGTTAGGATGATAACATATATTTATATTTGAGCACATGTCATCATTTCAATGAGTCCAATACATTGAACCCAAACCAAGTCTTATATGGGATAAGATATTATCTCTTTTCTTTTTAGCTTAAAATTTTATCTTAGTTTCATTTTTTTCTTCTTCTTATTTTCACATTTAGTTTATATGCATCTTTTAATATATATACAATTTTTTCTCTTGCTACAGACTACAGTTGTAAATTTATAGAGTTTATTTAAAAAAAAAATTAAATAAATCAATAACTCATTTGAAACATTCTAAAATAATGGGACAAAATTTGGAGCTATCTCTTCTCTTAAAAAAGAAAAAAACAAAGAAAAAAGAAAGAAAGTTCGGTGCTATCAAATCTGCTGAGGAAACATGTTTCTCTGCCATCACGTGAACTAAATTAAAAGCTGCTGCGATGTACAAAAGGAATTGTGTTACCGACATTAGTTTATGATTATGCTAACGCAGTCGGAAGACAATAATTAATCATTTATTTTAAAAAAAAATTTAATATCACTTTTATAGAAAAGAAAAAAAATTAAAATATTAATTTTTTTTTTATAAAAAATTTTATTTAAATGAATTATTAACTATTACCCTTAAAGTATTTGTTAGTATTTTTCTTCAATTTATTTTTATTTTTTTAGGAAAACCTGATGAACTAACTACTATGGGCCTACTGTGTGTCTGAGGAAAACTTAATTCAAATTGTCTTTTCCAATTCACTTTGAACCTTACAATGGTGGACTCTCCGATCCTTATTATTTTACTCAAAACCCCAATTGAGTGTGATTAAGAAGAAACATTGTTTGTTAGTGATTCGGTTATGTTCTATTAATATGATCCTTGTTTTTTGGTTTATGTTTTCTTTTTCATTTTTTTAGTTTATCATTCATCCTGGTCAAGCATGAGTTCTTATATTCTGGTCCTCGGGTTTCACAATTCAAAAAGAAACCTGAATCAATATGTATGAAAAGGATAAGGTATCACTATCCACATGGCCTGTCTACATAAAGCACAAGGCCATGTTCGGTCCCTGCTTTTAAAATCAGTTTTCTGTTTTAAATTCATAAACATAGACATACAATACAAAATGGTGCTATCAAATATGTTTTTTTTAAGCTTAAGGACATGATATTTTTCACACTATTGAATTGGTTTATTGGGATTGGTGTATAATAAAATGAGAGTCAATGATAAATTTTTGTTAAAATGATGTTGCTCTAATTGCAATTTACTATTTTAATAAATTATGGGGGGAAAATTATGAAAAGAGTTGTCCCTAATGATGATGAAAAAGAATCTTGATGAGCCACTCGACCAAATTGGAGATATGGAAGACTTGCAAAAGGAAATCACTCAATTGAAAGACTCTGGTGTGGTACCAATATAAGTTTCTCTAATTAATACTCACAAATCTAATATACTTAAAAATAAAATAATACACTCATAATAATAATAATAATAATACAATTTCTAAGATTTTTCTCTTATACCTTGGAGTGGGTGTGGCTTAGTGTTTATATGGTCATTTCTAACCCCCTCCATTTATTGAAGTTAGGGCATAATAGGGGGCTATAACATTAATGGAAGGCAAGTTTGGCGAGAAACTCGTGATTTATGCTCATGATTGGAAATTGTAGGTTGATTATCATTAATCACACACCTCAGGAAACCACACCTTTTATTTTTGTATATGTGTGATTTTAAATAAATAAGTTTAACTTTTTATTTGCTAAAATTACTTTTTGTCTCACAATTAAGCAACTAATTTAGTCAAAGTGGGATAATACTTACGTATTCCAAGAGTATTGCACCCTAACTATCTAATAATTTTCCGTCAAAGTGGCATATATAGTATAGTCAAGTTCTAACTTTTATGAAAATGAAAATATTAAGAAAGTAGGTATTAAATGAATTAAATTAAATTTCAAAGTAACATATATTGCATTTAGTTTCCCTGTTATAGTGCCAACTTTCAAGCTTGACTCTTTCATACAATTTCTCCTTTTTGCAGGATTTGAAATTTATTGGGATATTGGAGAAAATTATATGTAGAATCAAAATTTTTATATACATAAACATTCACTTATACATGAAAACAATCTTGATTATATATTTTGATGTTCAAAAAAAGAAATTTGTTCTTGATTATATATTTTAACATTCAAAAAAAGAAATTCATTTTATTTTATACAATCAAGTATGTTGGAAAAACTAAAATATCTAGTGCATATGTTATTTATGGCTTGAATTCATTGAAGTCTTTTTTTTTTTTTTTTTTTT
>NW_027070903.1:0-8992 GCF_002906115.3 Quercus suber | reverse complement strand
ACAATAGAGGAATTAGCTTAGATTCGGCAAAGATGGGAGGGTGCCTTGGTGTTGTGTAGGAGATTTTAATGTCATTCACTTTTCTAGTGAGAGGTTGGGATGCCTAGACTTAGCCCAACGATGATGGAATTCTCTGATTTTGAGGGCCTTAATCTGATTGTCTTGCCACTGAAGAGAAGGGTATTTACCTGGACAAGTGGTACAGATCTGCCTCCAATATTTAAGATTGATAAGGTGTTGTTCTCTTCGGATTGGGAAGAGCATTTCTCAAATGTGATCTAACAGGTTTCACCACACCCAATCTCGGATCATTGTCCAAATTTGTTGGAGGCAGGGGGAATGGTGAGAGGGGAAAGCCCTTTCCGGTTTGAGAACATGTGGTTAAAGACGGAGGTGTTTGTTGTGAGGGTCAAGTCATTATGGGATTGTTACTCCTTCAGTGGGACCCCTAGCTTTGTGCTAGCCAAAAAGTTGAAGGCAGTGAGGGAAGATCTTAAATGGTGGAATAAGAGAAAGTCTGGGAACTTAGGAATCAATAAGAAGAAATTTTTGGGGGAGTAGGCAAGGTTGGATGGGAAGGAAGGAGTCCATGGGCTCATTGATGAGGAGAAGAGTGTAAGGGATGAAGTGAAAGCTAAGTTGCATCTCATCTCTATGGAAGAGATTTCTTGTGGACAAATCGAGAGTCATGTGGCTTAAGGAGGGTGATAATAACTAAGTTCTTCCATAAGATGGCAAACTCTCGCAAACGAAATAACCATTTGGGTATTTTGGATGTGGATGTGATGTATGAGGAGTAGGAGATGACAGATCAGGTTGTCCAATTCTATTCATCTTTGTATCAGGAAATGGAAGACTGGAAACCTTCAGTTGAGTGGTTGGAATTTGGTCATATTGGGGTGGTGGAGAGTGGTTACTTGAGCAGAGGTTTGAGGAGAAGATACTACAAGTTGTTAGGGATTTTAAGGGGGATAAAGCTGTAGGACCAGATGAGTTTACTATGGCTTTCTTCCATCACTGTTGAAGGGTAGTGGAGAGAGATGTGTTGATATTCTTTGAGGAGTTTTACCAGTATGGGAAGTTTGACAAATTCTTCAATGATTCCTTTATAGCTTTAATACCCAAAAAGAACAATGCTTCCCATATTAGATATTTCCAGCCTATTAGTTCAAAGTGGCTTTCCCAATTCTGTAAGAGAACTCCAACAATCAGAAGGATTCAATGGAGGCTTTATTGGTGAGGGAGGTTGAGGGGGAGAGGCGGAGTTGGGATGTTATGTTTCATTGAGATTTTAATGATTGGGAGTTGAATCTGTTGGCTGCCTTTCTTCATCTTCTAGAGTCTCATATTCCTTTTATTGAGAGTGGAGATTGGGTGAGGTGGAGGTTGAGGAAAAATGGGGAGTTTGACATTTGTTCTTATTATAATCTTTTGAGGGGTCTTCTTCTATCACTTTCCCTTGAAAAGGTATTTGGGGTGGTGAAGGCCCATCAACGAGTTTCTTTTTTTTGTTTGGGTGGCGACATGGGGAAAAATACTCACTAGCGATAATCTTAGGAGAAGAGGCTATACTATAGTGGGTTGGTGTTGCATGTGCCAGTGTAGTGGATCATCTTTTCATTCTTTTTTTGTTTGGGGCAGGGGCATCAGTTGTGGAACTTTGTTTTTAGATCATTTCGGGTCTCTTGGGTCTTATCAGAGAGTGGTTGTCCTTTTGTTTGGGTGGAGGAACTAATTAGGGAAGCATTTGTCGAATGTTTGTCATTTGGCTTGTTATGTTTGATATGGATCATTTAGCGCGAGTGTAACAGTCATACATTTGAGGATTGGTCTTGAGCTCGGGGATTTACATCTAGACAGTCCATCCCAATGTTTATAGAATCTCTTTCTTGTAGTACATAATTCTTTTGGCTACTTTGTGGCTTTTTTTTGGCATAAAGTAGTTTGTTTTTAGCCCCAATACGTATCATCTGATTTTATGCTATTCATTAAAACCTATACATTCCATGCTTTTCTTTTTAGCCCCAATACATATCATCTGATTTTATACTTATTCCCACATTTTCAAAACATATTTCAATAATTTTCTGAATTTTGAAATATTTCCTGGGATCACATAATTCCTACGTGACATTTAATTTCCTCTTGCAGGTTTCCAAGCCCTATACCTCATTTTTCACTGATGAAAATCTAGGTTCCATGAAATTGGAAACTGGAGAACATGATGAGGTAGATAATAATGCAAACCTTCATGGTAGTCTTGGGGATGTTGGCCACGAGCAGGTGGTAGATGACCTTGACTATGGGGATGAAGACGGTGACATGGAAGGCTTTGGAGATGATTAAGTCCATCTATTACTATGATTATTAACTGGCTGGGAACCACAAAGTTCTGGAAATCACTTTGAAACAACAGGTGTGGGTTTGTAAGTTGAAACCCACCAACAATTTTGTGTACTTTCATTGAAACGATCCTTTTGGAGGAATTTCTACATCAGAGTGGCAACTGTTTTATACAAGGTAAACTCTTCATTGATGTTAAAAGGATTATGCTCCTTTGCTGGCTATTGGGATTGGGAGTATTATGTATAGAGGCTTCACAAGATCGAGGTACTTGATTGATCCCCTTGAACTTAATACACATTTGCACAACATCAAAGGAGATAGAAGTCATGTTGCTCCTTTGATGCATAATAATTCACATTTTGTAAGATCCTTTTATAATATCAAAAAAGTAGGCTAGTAGGGTATTCTTAGCAATGCCCCCTTAGAATGGTTAGTGTATTTTCTAGGTCTCAAATGTATCAGTCCACTCTTTCTACAATGTCATTGATTTTCTTGTTTTCTTTTACCAATTAAATAAAGACAAAAGGTGAAAGGCGAAGGATAGGGGAATGAAAAGAAATTTTCATTTATAGCCGTAGTTTTGTTAATCACACGAAAAGCTACTGTGTTTCTCTACTATCACTGTGCTTTTGGATAAAGATTGAGAGGTAGTTTATAATAAATCCACTCGATGGGGCTTATTTTTACTCATTTACACAGACATCAAAGTAGATAAGAAGTCCTCTTGCTCCTTTGATGCGTATGTTAATTCTCGTTTTGTTCACTTATTTATGCTCCCTCCTCTTAAGTAGGCTTTAGTAGGAGTAGAATATTTATAAAGATTGATCACATTCTGTTTATTGCAATGAATGAAAAATAATTTACATACACGCTGTATTTATACCCTAATAAGGCAAGACCTCATAACTGCCTCTAACTAAGCTTCAAGCTATACCCAAGTTTCCCTTCTAAATTAGTTACAACCTTTAGCCAATAACAAACTGACAAATGGCAAATAGATACAACTAAACTCTAAGGTATGCTACTTGTAGTTTTAGTATTTTTGAGTGAAAGCTACTGCCCGTTTACATCTTTTCTTATTTACAACTTTGTGTCTTGCTCCCTTTTATCCTTGCCTTCTTTTATCTTTACTTCCAACTTTCTGATAATATTCTTAGCAAATGCCCCCTTTAGTGTTTTTTTCCTTTTGCGTTTCTCATCATGCTTTTGGATTACAAATTGGTTGTGACCCAAAATCAAACAAGGTCAAAAAAAGTTTTCCTCCAAATTGGTTTTAAAAAAAAAAAAAATTTGCTCCAACTCAGTACATGGTAATTTATAAAATTGTCTATAAATAAGTTTCATAACTTAATAAAAAATGTTGTAACTAAAAATACAAATACACATAAGTGGTTTTATAAATCGTCACATAATGATAATGAGTTAAAGTAATTTTCAAAGAAAGTTTGATCCAAGACTTAATAAAAAAATGTTGTAACTAAAAATACAAATACACGTAAATGGTTTTATAACTCGTCACATCATGATAATAAGCTAAAGTAATTTTCAAAAAAGGTTTGATCCAGGACTTTTCTTTCAATTACGCTCCACTAGTATTTTCTTTTTGGGTTGACTTCACTAAATTATTATGGTATTTGGCTACAAATGAAATAGGCATAGTAGTAGAAGAAACTAACAATTAGTAAATCATAGGGGAAAATTATAGGAGATCAGATCGGATACGTACATGAAACAAAAAATGTCTCCCTTTTCATTTCTAAAATCTGAAATTGCGAAATCCAAAAATACAAAAACCAAAGAAAGAAAAGAATGCTTGTCTTATCCACATAGGACGTAGGACCCACATTATGTGAGTGACCTAAACAATAACAAACTCCGACCCGCTGACGTGGCTGGGCGCCAAAATCTCACCATCCAATGGACCATAATTGTCCGAGTTGATCTTGATCATCAAGACAACCATCAGAGCAAGTCGGAGCAAGACCTGGCGAAGCGCCAAGATACGAAGGCGAATACGCTGGAGAATAACCGCGAAAGCTTTGCGGTGGTTGTTGTGGCGGCGGCGGCGACGGCGCAGTACCGTTAGGGTTGTAGCAAATGTTGGTTAGCTGAGGGAGAACCGAACGGACCGGAGACGAGGAGGAGTACTGAGGAGGTCCACGGAGAGTGAGAATTCCGTTGAGGCCGTGAACTGCGACGTATCGGCCGTAGTACACGCCGGGGAAAACGACTTCGATTTCGTCGACGGAGACGGCAACGACACGGCGGCGACGATTATGATGATGCCGAGGAGGAGGAGGAGGAGAAAGATGCCTGGTGGTGACGTGGAGATCACGCGAGGGGAGGAGAGTACGGAGGTTAGCGGAGGAAAGCCGCTGGAGCTGAGAGAAGGAGAGCCGCTTAGGGACGACGTGGAGGCGGAGCGTGTCGGTGAAATACGGCGCCGTTTGCGTCATGTCGAGAGCGAAGAGCGCGGCGTCGGTGGGAGCGAAAATGGTGAAGAAGTAGTCGCCGTTGTTAGAAGCGTTGGCGTTGGAGTTGGAGTGGGTGCAGAGGAGGTCGAACTGGATGTCGGAGGTGGCGATGGCATTGGAGAAGAGGTTGTAGCCGCGGGCTCTCAAGGCGGAAAGCATCGACTCCATGTCGCCGCTGGAGATGCAGTGGACGGGTTTGACGCCGCCGGGGAGTGACAGTAGCAGAACCACCACGCCCAGAGTCAGAGTCAGAGTCACGATCTTGGTCGCCATTTTTTTTGCACTTCTTGAGACTTGAGAGTTAAAGAGTGTACTATTTTTTGATTTTGTTGAGTTTCGCGGGTGTGGATTCTGTTATATAGTTAGTTATTGTTAGTTATGGTTATCGGCTTTCTTTTTATGCTGGCTTATTACGAAACTGCCACTGGGCTAAACCTACTCGTTTGCTGAATTGGGCTCCACTTAATTTTGCTTTTGCGATTTTTAACTGTTTTAATTCATGGCCCAACGTTCAGACCTGCCTTTTTTTACACTTTTAAATCAAAAATTAAAAACGCAAAGTTTTCAATTCATACAAACCAATTTGGAGAAAAGTTTATGCAATCCATTACATGTTAAATAATAAAAAAAATATTATTCATCTATATTTGTAATCGCATGAGCTACTTAATAGTTAAATGACTTGTTTTAATAATTTAATGAATTTTGTAGTTTAATACAGATGAATGGTCTTTATAAACTATCATGTAATGGGTTGGACATTCGTGGAGATTTCACTACAAAAAAAGTCTCCCAATGTAGATAATATAAAATTTATGAGATTCAATATTTTTCTATTCTTAAAAAAAAAAAATAACAACATAATGAAGAATATAAATAATAAACAAATAAACTCGATCATTCTTCATAATGTAGTTTGAGATTATATTTATATCCTAAATTTTATAAATTTTGATTAAGTTTAATAGAAAATCCAATAATTTGATACGAGCAAAAAAAATTTATCTTAAAAGGATAGTAAATTTCCTTTTGATTTGACTATTTATGAAAAAAAAAAAATTAGATTTAAATTAATCAAATCAAAAATCAATATATATATATATATATATGAAATTGTTCAATTTGCAAATTAACATGCATTATTTTTATTAGGAAGTGTGTTATACACCCCATTTGTTTTGCTATAAAATATTTTATTGAAACTTTTTTCATGTTACAGTGTTTAGTTGCCTACCCATTTTCAAGTGTTTGTTTTATAGTAAAATGAAAAAAAAAAAAAAAAAAATCCTAATCTTACTGTGGACAACTAAATTTCTTAGCTCGAAATAAATCAAACAAGTAAAATAGTTGCACAAATGAGAATTTGTATTTATGAATGTGTGGTACAATTCTCTATGATTACAAAAAAATGATCTTTAATTCAATCTCTTTGAAAGATTTGTTGATTGAATTGTGGTGATGTGACTTTGATTCGAACACAAGATATCCTTCAATTTGTCTAAGGAATGGATCAAAGATCTTTAAAATGGAATTACAATGAATTTCTAGCTATGAGCTTGTTAGAAATTCTTTGTTCTTCACATTCTTCATGTGTTCTTCGTGTTCTTTGTATTCTTTGTGTGTCCTTCCTTTTTGAGGATTTGTGGTGGAAGTTCTTCGGTGCTTTAGAGACTTGAATTTGTAGAGTTTCGCATTTGTGGTTTGTTGAGGTTTCTGGAGACTTTTGAGTTTGATTCCAATGAACTTTGAGATCTAGGCAAGTAGTTTAAATGATTTTGCTTTGAATGTTCTTCGTATTTGAAGGTTTGTGAAGGAAGTTCTTCGAGGTTTTGGAAGCTTGAATCCATTGAGTTCACCAATTTGTGATTTCTTGAAGTTTTTGGAGGCTTTTAAGCTTGATTTAGTGACCTTTGAGATCTAGGCAGATGATTTTGCTTCGAATGTTCTTCGTATTCGAAATTTGAAGTTCTTGAAGTTCCTGAGGCTTCAGGGCTTGATTCCAACAGAGCTCTTGTGCTCTAGATGGCTTGATCTCCTCTCCCAAGATGTCTTGGTCCTCTCCTAAGATGTCTTAGTCTCTTCCTAAATGCTTTAGGAAGGCTTTTATTTATAGGAGTTTGGGGGTGAGTGGGCGACACGTGGCAGAGTCTAATTGAAGACACATGTCACAGCCTGATTGGTCCGTTTATGTCATCGCTTACACGTGCTGAACTGATTATGTCATCGCTTACACGTGCGAGCTACTTATGTCATCCTTACACGTGTGGACTGCCTATGTCATCGCTTACATATGCTGATGTGTAATGGTTTTTGCATGACCCTTGACAAATTTTTGTTGTTTCCAAGTAGTGATAGCAAAACCTAACAACAATACGTAAAGTTTTGTAATTGATTGTATTTTGTGGACTTAGTAGTAGAATGCGTCAGCTTGTGATAATCAAGAATTTTCCCTCTCTACACTCACAACTGATCAAATCCAAGTAACCACCTATAAAGTGATTTAATAGTTATAGATGCATCAGATGCTAATAAACTTCTAGTTTTAGTGAGAATACTTTTGTTCGTGGCAAACCAAACGTGACCCATACACTAGTAGCTAACAACTTCAATTATTCATACAAATCGAAGTCCTTCAAAATGGCATCTCCTGTAAACCTCGTTCCCCTATATGATTTGATTTAAGTTTCTCAATGGTGGAAGTGAGTTATCATCAAAGATGGGGTTGTGCAGTTGAGCCATCAATTGAACTTCATCCATGTCATCTTGGCTAATTCCATATATATAAAACTGGAATAGTATATGTTGCAGTAGGTATGACTTTGCTGGACTTGTGGCTTGAGCTTGGCGACTCGAGGGATTATCACTCACCTGGGCTTGGACAGGGATGCCGAATGTAGCGTCACCACATGTTGCCTGCGGAGGTTGACACCAGCTAAATTGACCCATTGGAACATTATCCATAGGCATAAATGGGTTGAAGCCACCACCGAGTTGGGACTGATCAACTCGGTGGTGTGGTCGTCGTGATTGTTCTTGTCTGGGCTATTACTGAAATTGGCCACATTATTCATGTTGAAAGATCATATTGTGTTCCTAGTCGTTATCAACCCATTACATTGGCCATGCTTTGCTTTGACATCCTAGCTAGTAGTAAAAAAATATGTAAGGGCTTTTTTGTGCCATCCATGGACTTGGGCTAAGGTTGCTTAGGTTTGAGGGAGTTAGATCTAGTTCTATCCGCAGGATGGGCCACGTGAACCAGTATGTGCACAAAATAACACACTCCAAAACAATAAATAAATAATCCAATAATTGTTAGCACAAGTATTGTTAGCCCAAATATTTAAAGAAGGCAAGTACTTCTAGGTATATAAAATTATAAATAAATACGTGTAATATATATATATATATATATTATATACAAACACATACACAAACACTAGCATTTGAGTACCCACATGAGACTCTTTTTTTTTTTTTTTTTTTTTTTTTGTGTGTAAGTTAATACCTAGGTGTGTGATGAGATTTATGTGTTTCCAAATGCGTTTATATTTTGTGCTAAATCTCATCACACTCTGAGAGATTTTGGTAATAAAAAATGCATTAACCCCAAATTATGATGAATAAAAACTATTAACCTTTCAAAAATTTTAAAAAAAAAATTAGAAAAGCTTCTAAGCATGCACGTGAGCATGTGCTCAAGAGTTAGTATATCTTAAATATTAAACTAATGTATACTTTGATTTCGCCTTGCCTTCTCTTTAATTGAATTTCCCAACAATAAAAGGATAATTAGATTTAAAATGGGAATGAGGGTAATATTTTTAGTAGTGTGTTTTGTAGTGTGTGTTCTTTTTTCTAAACTTTTATTTTATTTTTTTTAATTTTTATTATGTAGACATTTTTTTTCATTGGTATTTATGAAATATCAATGGTTATATATAGCTCAATCTTCAAAGGATTATACAGGAAAAAAAATTAAATCACAATTTTATTTGTTTAATGTGTAAGTGATTAAAGCTAAGTTTAGTTTTTTTTTTTTTTTTAAAGCCTTTGATTATATTTGAAGCTTTTTTTTTTTTTATTATTTATACAAGATAGAATTCTACTCTAATTGAATCTAAATATATGTGTGTGAAGCTCCCTCTTGGAGACTTAAACCCCAGCCTTGC
>NW_027070902.1:0-9039 GCF_002906115.3 Quercus suber | reverse complement strand
ATGGGATATAGCATTCAGATACCCCTTCATCCGAAAGATTCTACTGATCATGGAGAAGTACATAGGAAGACCACCAATGGAGAAGAATGGTGGGGTTGTGGCCATTGATTTGGCAGGAAATCCCATTGCTCATTACTATGATCCTGGATTGGCACTGGTTACAAGTGCAATGAAGATAGGAAATCATTTGTACATTGGTTCAGTTTGCTATCCCTACATTCTTCGCCTCAACCTGAAACAATATCCTGCCCAGGCCGCCACATGAGCCAAATCCTTGAGAAAATAAGACCGTTGTGCTGCTTGTTGCAACACTCTTGACGGTACCTCTAAAATAACTAGGATGAAGTGCCTTAGATAAACTACACTCTACTTGGTTCTTGCTAATTGTGTTGCTGTGCATGTATGAGACTTGAGAGACTTTGCGTGTTTGGCAAAACTCAGGAAAAGTTCACTAAAATTTGAAATTAGAATTCAATTTTGTATCATGTGTCTAAATTTATATGGGCACACACTATAATTATCTACTTAAATTTGTCTCATGTGTCCGCTCAAATATTTTAATATTTGTGTTAAAGTGAATTAATAAGGCAAAATACTAAGAATCTAATATTAATGAACTATAAAATTTTTTTTAAAAAAATCACAAATACTCAATAAAAATCGCTAAACAACAAAGATCACCACACGTTTTATCTTATTAAAAATTAGAAAAAAAAATGATCATAAGTAGTATTAAATTTAGGTAAAAATTTTAAATGTGACTAATTATGTTTACATTTTTAAAAATAATTTGACTAATTATTTATATTTTATGATAAAAATTATGTTTAATTTTAAATATATCTTTATATATGAATGTGTTACATGTTATTTTATTTTAATAACTTTACTAATTATTTATATTTTTATAAAAAAATTGTGTTTAATTTTAAATACTTCTATGCGTTTGCATGGATTATACTAGTTTTTATAAGAAATAGCTTTCTCATAATCTTGTAGAACTTTTGCAACATAGAGCTTTAACTGAAATGCTCTTAGTTAAACATTTTGAGTATTTGATAAATTTCAGTGAATAGTTCTTTAATGTTTTGAATTTATAAAATGAGTAATGAATTATATAAATTCTTCTTAAAAATTCCATGTTTCAATGTTTGTTTGGTCTTGTTGTAGGAAGTAATTAAAGCTTCAACAGTAGAGCTTTAGTAGGGGAGTATTTGCAATGTAGCGCTTTAAGTGAAAAACTCTTTAGTGTTTTGGGTATTAACAAATCATAGTGAATAGTGTTTTAATTTTGGATTTATAAAACAGGTGAATTGTATATTTTATATATATATATGTAAGGTCCGTTTTTGTAACCCAAAAAATATGGGTTCCCAAGGCCCAACGAACCCATAACAATGAATTTGTAGAGAGTGGATCGAAGGTTTAGGCGCTCGCCGGCCTTCACCAGGCATAAACTCCCTTTTTTATTGAAAGATACCAAGACCAATTTACAACTGGGGGATACTCCTCGGCCACAGGCCGAGGAGCTTGTTCTTTTCCCCCTCCCCTCTCTCCCTTCTTTACTTTACTCGCTCCTCTTATATAGTCTTCATCGTCCTATCTTGTTCTTCCATCTGTTGATCATTCATTTGCATTCCTTCTGACCGTCCGTCCTATTAGAAGCCTTATCAGCACTCAAGTAGTTCACCTTGATCAACGTCGCCCTGCTAAGGGGTTACATCCCCATTAATGCGGCCAGAGGAGTTAGGTGAATGCATTAAGTATGGAGGTGACAACTTGCTCTGGGCTTGTCCACCCCCCCCCCCTAAAATTATCCTCAGTATGCCGAGGACGAAGAGGTCCTCGGCGTGGATCTAAAAAAGAGTCTCTCCCTAAATTAGCATCGGATGGTCATCCTTCCTCGGCGTGAGCCTTGAGCCTACTACAAGATGGACTGAGACTATCAGGCCCACGGGCCCCACAATATATATATATATATATATAAATCCCCCTAAAAACTTCAAATTTTAGCTTTAGCCTTAAAGTTCAATTTTAAGAACCCTCTAAAGCACTTTTAAGACAATTTCAGCTATAACAATTTTAACCCTTTAAACAAATTTTCATTTGAACTTCTCCAAAAGCAAAATCCCTTCGCCTTTAAAGTTGTTTTCACTTATTATTATTTATTATAGAACAAAGAATGAAAATCTCAGTCTTTTTTTTTTAGAAGAAAAATAACCCCAATCTTGAACAATATTATGAGACACACGATAACCAGTACGATACCAGTCTTTATTTTATTAAATTATCAACTAGGAGCCGTGGATACTGCACAGTGCATGCCTTTGGGCTTCTTTTCCTCTTCTTTTTTTTCTTTTTTTTTGCTGAATATGCCATTTGGGCATTTGGGTACGAAATGGTTTCCACCTATATCAACGTTAAGCTACAAAGATTTTAACCAATCGTATTATTATTCTTACCTTAACAACAAATAATAATTACGACCTTGATCTTGACAATGTGGAAAACTTTTCTTAAAAAAAGAAAAAGAAAAAATGAAGAAGACAATGCAAAAAATATATACATAATAAGATTTTGTTAACGGTCAATATAATTGTTAATAAATTATTTTAGAAAACTTTCAAAACTATTTTCATAAAAAATATTTAAAGCAATTATTTTTTCTTATGAAAAACTTATTTAAAATAGTCTTATACAAATGCTCTAAAGCATCTATTAAATTCTTCCCAAAAAGAAAAAAAGAAAAAAAAAAAAGAGCATTTATTAAATAATATAATAAATTGAATAATGCATGCCTCGTTGTCAAACTTTGCATCATACACTATCAAGTAAGATTAAAAACAATCCATCATTGCATTATAAAATTCCAAAATTTAAGTAGGTAAGATGTCAAATTTTAAATTAGTAAATAATTTAAATTTCAACCAAAACCACTCAATTATAATTTGTCATTTTCTTAAAATTTGATAAGGTTTACATTTTCAACGGTCTGTAGCTCTCCCTAAAAGCTCTCTCACACATTCACCCTAGTACCATCATTTGCTCAAAAAAAAGAAGTAACACGCACTGTCTTCTCTTCTGAGACAAAAGAATCAGTCACTGAGTTCCACAACCATGGACGAGTCAAAAAACCCCGACTCATCTTCCCTACCTAGACCCTCTGAAGCCACTATTACAAACAAAAAAGCTCATGCCCTTTGCTTTTTTTGTCACAGTATTGTCCCCGTTGTAGCTGCGACATTGCTCTACCAACTCGACTCGTTCGACCCGGCTCCTCTGCCACCTTCCGAGTTGACTCGGCACGTGATAACCGTGCCAACACAAAACGACCACATGCTCCGAGTGTCTGAGTTTGTGGGTGTAGGGAATTTGATAGGCCCAGAAGATATAGCGTATGATGCCAAGTCAGGAGTCATCTACACAGGCTGTGCTGACGGGTGGATCAGCCGAGTCACTGTAAACGAATCGGCGGCTGACTCGGTTGTGGAGAAATGGGTCAACACCGGTGGTAGACCCTTGGGAATCGGTTTTGGTCACAACAATGAACTTATCGTTGCTGATCCTGAAAAGGTAAGAAATCATTTGTTAAGATTAAATTTCTACTTTTTTTTTTTTTTTTAGTCTGAATTATTAAAACTTTTTTCTAGTAATAATAATTATTACTAGAATTTTTTTTCTAGTAATCTTTAATCTTTTTTTTTTCCTTTTTTTTTTTTTTTTGCTTTTTGCTTGCCTTGCCTAATTAAGAACAAAGTTTTTCTCTAAACTAATTTAGAGAGAAACTCTTCAAATTTCTCATTTTTTTTTTTGATTTGAATTTTAAAAATTAACTGTTGAATTTTACGTTTTTTGTGTGTTTATCATGCTATATCAAATTTTGATAAAATCGGATATTATTTACTATTTGATCAATTAACTTATTTTTTTTATAGAACTTTAGATTTCAAAAATTGAAATTATAACATTTATTTGATGACATAGTCATTGATCTTTGATTTTCTTAAAATTTGTAAGTATTAGAGATGTAATAAGAACATGCAATCTAATGGTTAGATTTTCAAAATTTACACTCAATATAAATATATATGATGAGTTTTAGGGTTTCTCTCAAAACTAGAGAAACTTTGTTCCTAAGCAAATGGTCATCCATTAGAAGAAGGGAAAAAAAATTATTAAGAGCCCCACAGTGCCTATATCTCAAATATTCATTTATATTTCTAGTGGAGATATAAAGTATGTTTAATTTTATTTTACGATTACACTTTGATACCCTTTCCTTAGTTCTTTCTTTTATTATTATAACCACAATCTTTTAGGTAATTAAAAAAAAAAACACACACACACTTATGTATTGCTACTTTTTCTTAGCTTTATTTCAAATAATTTAATATCCAATTTTTTAAAATAAATTAACTTTTAAGTTTTTGTTTCATATTATGCAGATTAACTCCTGAAAATAAGTTATCCAAATCAAACACACATTTATTCATGTTTAATTATTTATAAAATAAAGTTTTTTATGCACAACTTTTTTTCATAATTTAATGAAGAATTAAGATAAATAGGCAATAAAGTTATGATAGTGGAGGATCTAAATGTAAAAAGTGTTAGATTTATCATGCATGAATCATAATTTGTTATCATAGAAAAGTTTTTTAAAAAAATTATAAAAGTGATTGTGTCTTTAGTCGGATTACAATGTGAATTTGAATTCCATAAAAATAAAAAATAAAAAAATAAAAAATAAAAAAGAAGAAGAAGAAAAGAAAAGAAAAGAAAGAAGAAGAAAGAAAGTATGTTTGAATTATTTTTATTCTTTTAATTTTTTGATAATTACTGTTTTTCAAAGTTTCATGTTTTATTTTTTATTTATCAACTTGATAAATAAGTAAAAAAAAAGATTTCAAGCATTGTATGATTTGTGTAATGCAAGAGATTTTAAGCATTGTATGATTGTGTGGAAAATAATACAATCACGTCGCTAAATTCAACAATAGACACACAGTCACGTCGCTTCGCTTGGACGTGGAGGGTTGCTAGCCAGAAATAGATCAGAATAAACGGTAATAATTGAAAGGACTCATCACTCATGTGTTAATAATTGAAAGGACTCATACATGAGTCCTTTCAATTATTACCGTTTATTCTGATCTATTTCTGGGTCCATATACATGAGTCCTTTCAATTATTACCGTTTATTCTGATCTATTTCTGGGTCCATATAAAGCGTTAAGTACCGCTAACATATTCAAGAAAAGAAAAGTACCAATAACGTATAAAAATAATTAGTCAGTAACCTGTGCAAAAATTATCATTCGATTTAGTAAGAATTACTTGTTTTAATAATTGAATTATGAAAAAAAAAAAACAAAAAAACCTAAGTAAGTTGTGAAAAATTATGAAAAGAGAAGAAGAAGCTATGTCTATAAAATATCTCAACAAATTAAACTAATATAAGTCTTTCTTTAATAATTTTAGCACAAGTTACAGGAAAACTGCCTTGCTTCTTAAGTGCCCCTTAATTAGTCCTTACGCTTCATTTGTTTATGAAAACCTTATATAAAGATTTTTTTTTTCTTTTTTTACATTTTCTTATATTTTGTAGTATTAGAAAAAAAAAATGGATTTAAAGGAAACTGTCTTTTTAACTTCTTTATTTAGCTTCACATGAGATAAAATTGTTTTATGTTTAGATTTTCTGTATAACAACTCTATTTTATAAAGCTAAATAAGGAAAACAACTTTATCTCATGCAAAGCTAAATAAAAGAAGTTAAGTGATCAATTGTTGTCTAATTCATTTTAAGGTTGCTACCAAATATAAGAAAATGAGACAATGTTCTATATAATACTTTTTGAGAAGTGATTCATATTTTGAAAATATTAATGTCAAAACAAACAATGCTTAGAAACTAATGGTTGTTAGGTGTTATATATTAATGAAATGTGATGTATAACATTAACAGGGCCTTCTAAATGTGACCGCAGACGGTTTGGTGGAGCTGTTGACAGATGAGGCTGATGGACAAAAATTCAAAACAACAGATGCTGTGGATGTAGCACACAATGGCATGATTTTTTACAGATGCTTCATATAAATATGGTTTAAGTGATTTTATTTGGGACACCTTGGAGGGTAAGCCCCATGGTAGACTTTTGAGTTATGATCCAGCAACCAAAACACCAAGGTCTTGGTCCGTGACCTCTACGTTGCTAATGGTGTAGTAGTCACACCTGATCAGAATTATGTGATCTTTTGCGAAACCCCAGTGTATCTTTGCTACTTTTCAAGCTTGCAAATGTTAAATTATTATCATTTTATTACGAGAACCATACAAACTAACGTATCAATAAATATACTAATGTCACATCAATAATATATATATTTTGTTTAAAACTTTGACATATTTGTTTGTAAACGCTGTAGTTTTAATTACTTAAACCATAGGTTTGTTTTTATTGTCCAAAGAGCAAATTAAAATTACAGCTGACAGCTGAGTTTTTGTTTGACATAGTGGAAGTTTTGATGATTCCAAATGGGTTGCTTATATTACAGGAGAAGGTGTAGAAAATATCACATACAAGGCAAGGAAAAAGGAAGAGTAGAAAAGTTTATTGATTATTTGCCGCATGCCTGATAACATAAGATATGATGGAGACGGCCAATATTGGATTGGATTGTCAACGGTAAATTAGCTCTTGCTTCTTACTCTTTTTTTTATAAAAAAAATGGGTTTTTTTTTTTTTCCCCTCTCTTAACTGATAATATGCTAGTGAAGTGCAGAAGTTAAATGAGAATCACATGTAAATTTTATTTTAAGTATAGTATTTTAAATTTTTAATTACTTTTGGCATGTAAGACTTTTATTTAGTTGCAGTTGACGCCATGATTTTTTTTTTTTTTTTTTTTTTTTGATACCATGAATGTTCGTTGCAAGGAAATTCTGTAAGTATAACTAAAATAATAAAGGTTTTTTAATTGATCAATGTTATGAATATTACTAATTTTACTACATAATAATAAATAAATAAAATCAAACTTTCTTATGTTATGTCTTAAAGTGACATCAATTACAATGATTGCTACCTCAATTTATAAGTTTTTTTAAAGTAAAATTTGTAATAACTTTAGTATTTACCTTCTACCATTTTAACATTTAGGATAGTTCTTATTCAACTGCAACACTATCTAGTGTATAATTCTGAAAGAGGAGACTGATTAGCCTCATTTATGAACTTATGTACTATTAACATCTTTTTCATGAGTACTTTTTGTGTGCAATATACTGGCAGTCACGTACACTTCAATGGGATATAGCATTCAGATACCCCTTCATCCGAAAGATTCTACTGATCATGGAGAAGTACATAGGAAGACCACCAATGGAGAAGAATGGTGGGGTTTTGGCCATTGATTTGGCAGGAAATCCCATTGCTCATTACTATGATCCTGGATTGGCACTGGTTACAAGTGCAATGAAGATAGGAAATCATTTGTACATTGGTTCATTTTGCTATCCCTACATTCTTCGCCTCAACCTGAAACAATATCCTGCCCAGGCCGCCACATGAGCCTAATCCTTGAGAAAATAAGACCGTTGTGCTGCTTGTTGCAACACTCTTGACGGTACCTCTAAAATAACTAGGATGAAGTGCCTTAGATAAACTACACTCTACTTGGTTCTTGCTAATTGTGTTGCTGTGCATGTATGAGACTTGAGAGACTTTGCGTGTTTGGCAAAACTCAGAAAAAGTTCACTTAAAATTTGAAATTAGAATTCAATTTTGTATCATGTGTCTAAATTATATGGAGACTACACTATAATTATCTACTTATTTGTCTCATGTGTCCGCTCAAATATTTTAATATTTGTGTTAAAGTGAGTTAATAAATACAAAATACTAAGAATCTAATATTAATGAACTATAAATTTTTTTAAAAAAAAATCACAAATACTCAATAAAAATCGCTAAACAACAAAGATCACCACACGTTTTATCTTATTAAAAATTAGAAAAAAAATGATCATAAGTAGTATTAAATTTAGGTACAAATTTTAATATTTGACTAATTATGTTTACATTTTTAAAAATAATTTGACTAATTATTTATATTTTATGATAAAAATTATGTTTAATTTTAAATATATCTTTATATATGAATGTGTTACATGTTATTTTATTTTAATAACTTTACTAATTATTTATATTTTTATAAAAAAAATTGTATTTAATTTTAAATACTTCTATGCGTTTGCATGGATTACATTAGTTTTTATAAGAAATAGCTTTCTCATAATCTTGTAGAACTTTTGCAACATAGAGCTTTAACTGAAATGCTCTTAGTTAAACATTTTGAGTATTTGACAAATTTCAGTGAATAGTTCTTTAATGTTTTGAATTTATAAAATGAGTAATGAATTATATAAATTCTTCTTAAAAATTCCATGTTTCAATGTTTGTTTGGTCTTGTTGTAGGAAGTAATTAAAGCTTCAACAGTAGAGCTTTAGTAGGGGAGTATTTGCAATGTAGCGCTTTAAGTGAAAAACTCTTTAGTGTTTTGGGTATTAACAAATCATAGTGAATAGTGTTTTAATTTTGGATTTATAAAACAGGTGAATTGTATATTTTATATATATATATATATATATAAATCCCCCTAAAAACTTCAAATTTCAGCTTTAGCCTTAAAGTTCAATTTTAAGAACCCTCTAAAGCACTTTTAAGACAATTTCAGCTATAACAATTTTAACCCTTTAAATAACTTTTCATTTGAACTTCTCCAAAAGCAAAATCCCTTCGCCTTTAAAGTTGTTTTCACTTATTATATTATTTATTATAGAACAAAGAATAAAAATTTACATTCCGAGGAGATTAACTTGCTTCAACAATTGCAAAACTACGTTTTGGTCAAGAAAGGCTTCCCAGAGCCTTTGCTTTCTCTCTCAGAATAAACTTTTGTATCTTTCCAGTTGAAGTTTTTTTGGCAAATCCTCAAAAATGACAGTTCGAGGAGTCTATAATGTGGTAAATGAA
>NW_027070901.1:0-9083 GCF_002906115.3 Quercus suber | reverse complement strand
CGCTTGAGTCTGTTATAAAAAATAAACATAAATAAATAAATAAATAAAGAGAAGAAGAAAGGATAAATGGGCTTAGATATTGGGCCCATGAACTCTCTTTGAAACTCTTTCATCTAACCATATATGAAACTCTAGCCCATTTGACTAAATAACAGTAATAGTTTTTAGAAACTCCAACAACTTAGAATCATGGGCCTCATTAAGCATAGTAAATTGAACCAACATTTTATTAATTGGGGCCATTACACTTGGGACTTGGGAAGCCCAATAAGCACCAAAACCACGCTTTAACATAACAAGCTATTCTTTTCAAAAAAAAAAAAATTTGATATGACCTTAGCCCAGCACAAATTAAGAATGAAGTCGGTGGGTATGAATATCTAATATGACCTTAGCCCAGCCCAAATGTGTTTTGGAATGATGTGGGAATTGGGCGGGTTGGCGAGAGATTTCACAAGCTATTCTTCCATTATTTTTTAATGTTGTTGTTGTTGTTCTCCATTGCACAAAAGGTGTTTGATGATTGGTCTGTGGGAGAAATTACTCTCATTAGTGACAAAATTGGTTTTTAGGAGGATGGGGATGGTGATGATGATGATGGGTGGGTGGGATTTGAAGGTTTGAGGGATGTGGGGAAATGTGGGGTGAGGATTCTTTCATTGATTTATTTATATATATATATATATATTTTTTTTTTTTTTTTTTTTTCTGTTGTTGAGTAGAGTCTGAATAATTTTTTAATTAATTCTCAGAGTCTTAACTAGTTTAATTAGGACTGTTCTGTTGGTTAATTTTGTGTGTTTGATTTTGATTTTTTTTAATCAAAATCTTGTTTCTCAGTTTGGTTTGTCTGGCTATGTTCCGTAGCAAGTACCTTAATAGCTCTGGGAATTGCCTCTGCTTCTTGTCGTGCTAGTAGATTTGTTGTTTCAGAGTTCATAGGATATTGTGCTGTAGCCAATGCACTGTATTTGGCAATCACGATGCCTGATTTAGAGAAGCAGTTGCGGCATGAGAAACACTTTCGCTATATTATCACTCATGGTGTGGCTTATTGGTCCCGCGATTTTGTGCAGGATTTGGATCGAGCATGCAAGATCACAACCGGGGCTTGGATTTGGTCTGAGTTTTAGAGCTCTATCTTGATCATATTATCTCTGCATATAGGAGGACGAATAGAAAAGCAATATTTTTGGATTATGATGGAACAGTAGTGCCCCAGCTTCAATTGTTAAAACCCCATCCCCTTCTGGAAATTAAAGTTTCTTTCCAAGACACCGCTTGAAATACACGCACTGTTGTAGGGTTGAGAAGAAAAGGTGTGGATAGGGCTGTGTTGAAATAGGATGCTTTCTTGGATCGTCTTTTCCTTTCCCAGTGATAGAGTGGACATACTTCAGCAATCCGATTGATTTTTTTTTTTTTTTTTTTTTTTTTTTTTTTGAGAAACACTTTAAAAGTGATGAGGTGGATAAGTTGAATAACAAAGTCAAGCTTGGATGAGTAAAGTTACACTTTTCAATCCATAAGTAGACAATGTTAAAATTGCCAAAACCATAGTGAGTAAAACATAATTAACCCAAGTTAAAAGAACAAGCACTGGAATTTTAATGGCTTAGAGTTACCAATTAATGTTCTTTTTAAGACCATATTTGTCTCAACACAAGAATCGCTGAAAGGTTATTGTAAATTTGTATTCATGATATAACCAAGACAAGAATTCTTCAATCTATAGATGAAATTGCATGCCTTGCTCTAACATTTCTAGCCATCGAGCGTGCCTATACAACATGCATTACTGATATCGCCCTTGGGAGAACCAGTCAACATACCAATTTATCTGGTTCATCAGTGAGCTTAAAGGGACTGCTTTAACAACAGCCGTATTGATTGAGTCAAATATTTCATCCACCAAATCTTCCTTGGGTCTATTTGGATAGAAAGACATTGATTTCAATTAATTTTTAGTTTAAATCAATTGTATAAAAGACATAGAGTATTAAATACTAAAGCCTTGTATCTCAATTCTTTGACACATTTTGATATTTTAAAATGTCCAACTTGACATATATATATATATATATATATATATGTATAGATAGATAGATATAGTTTAATAGGCAAAATTGAAATAAAATCCAATTAGATTTTAAATTGGAATTCAATTAGAATCTAATTTTGCGCTACGTGTCTTATATAATCTAAGTTTTTAAAATTGTGTCAAGTTAGTTAATTCAGTGTAAAAATTGGAATTCAATTAGTGTTTAATTTTGCGCCACATGTCTCATCTAATATAAGTTTTTTAATTTTTTGTGTCAAATGAGTAAATTCAATGTATAAAACGAGGAGTTTAATATATATAAACCATAAAAAACCTAATCATATATATAAAACTAATGCTTAGAGAAAATTTAATTAGATTCAAAATTGAATTTTGCTTTTGTTAGCTTTTCATACAAATTAAATTGTTCAGATTTTTGCTGTTATTTTTTCTCTGAACTAATGAGCACATTTGTTATACTGGTTTTATTTAGATATTTTGTATGCCAGGATCTTGAATGTAACAAATTGTAATTGAGTTGAACGATCCCATGCACCTATCCCTATTTGATTTAGGAGATACTATCAAATCAATTTATTCTTTTATTTTGTGTTGTATTTAGTAGAATTTTGAAGAATAGTGATTGTGAATTGATGTTATCAATTATATATTTAGTATCCGATAGTGATTTTAAAAATTATATATATAATAGTCGTGTAATGAGAAATTTGGCATAACCAATATCATGAAAATTGCAAGAAAAAACTATTTTAGTACCTTCAAATGCCTTGGTCGAACTAATATCCGATATGTTTTATAACCCAAGTTAACATCAATAACACTACTACAATTCATCATTCTTGTGCCTAAACACGGGTTATATACTAGTATATATATTAATTGCCAAAACTCAGAGAAAATCCAATAGATTGAAGAGTTTGTTTTCAAAAATCATTAGTGAGAAAGAGTGCATTCATGTTTGAGCGCCTTATTACTGATAATGTGTTGGTTGCTTTTGAAACAATAAATCATATTAATCAAAAGCGAACGGGGAAGATGGGTGAGATGACTATCAAACTTGATATGAGAAAAGCCTATGATCGGGTGGAATGGGGTTGTTTGGAGAAAATTATGCTCGAGATGGGTTTTCATGTCAAATGGGTTGATATTTTGACGAGGTGTGTGCGCTTTGTGTTGTATTCCATCAAAATTAATAGAAGGCCAAGGGGGCACATTACTTCTTCTCAAGGTTTGCGCCAAGGAGACCCTTTATCGCCATATCTATTTTTGATTTGTGTAGAGGGTCTTTTTGTAATGTTAAAGAAATTTGTGTTGGATGGCCAAATGAAAGGAGTAGCATTTTGTTCAAGGGGACTGGAAATTTCACACTTGTTCTTTGCTGATGATAGCCTTATTTTTTGCCGAGCCACAAGGAAGGATTGCTTTAGTCTTGAGAAAACTTTGGAGGCATATGAGAATGCATTAGGCCAACAATTGAACCGAGAGAAGACAACCTTATTCTTCAGTAGTAATACACCAAAAGATATTCAAGATGACATCAAACACAAGTTTGGGGCAGAGGTGATCCATCAACGTGAGACTTACTTAGGTTTACCATCCTTAGTAGGTAAATACATGAGTAATACCTTTTGGCAACTAAAAGAGAGGTGGGATAATAATCTATCAAGGTGGAAGGAAAAAATGTTGCCATAGGCAGGAAAGAAGATTCTTATTAAAGCGGTGGCTCAAGCAATTCCTACATACACTATGAGTGTTTTTAAACTTCCAAATATTCTATGCGATGAGATGACTAGCATGGTTTGAAAATTTTGGTAGGGACAAACAAATGAAAAAACTAAGATGGCTTGGCTTAGTTGGGATAAAGTTTGTGTTGGGTTAAAATAGATTGGCCCTAGTTAATTAATTCAATTACCCAGTTGATTAATTATGTCAAATTACATAAAATCGTGGAGGCAGCAACAAATCACCAAATAAACTACATGCAGCAGAAAATAAATTAACAAGTGATTTGTTGACAAATGGGAAAAACCTCTTGCAAGGCAAAAACCCCATGAGATGAATTTAAGGTCAACACTCTCAAGAATCTACTAATTAATAATCAAGTGGTTACAAGTATGAAGAATCTTACCACTAGTCTAGCCTATCTCAAAATACCAATTGGACTTAATATTGTATCAATATTCTTTCCTTTGTTGCACAAATCTTCAATCTATGACTAACTCTTTTGCACGGATCCTAATACGTGACTAATTCCAGCAACTTGATTGATTGTTGTTGGTTGCAAAGTTCTTTACTTCATAAACAATGAAGATCAGGAAACATTTAGTTACAATGCCTTAAGGCGTACAAACGCAGTAGCTTCACATAGAGTATATGAGTTCTAGGTCTCTGTTTCCGTACTTGATGACTTTTAAAATAAGCCTTACATATGACTAAGGTTGTGAGAAAAGAAACTCTAATCATCCAAGTTATCATGGGCCGAATTTCAGATTTGGAAATTCTAAAATTGTAGATCTTGATAGATCAAGCTTATGTCGAGCTTCTCCATTAAACTTCGATAGAAGCATTTGTTAAGCTTCTATCGAGACTTAATGAAACAACTTTTCTTCACTAGTTTCTTGGATCAACCTTCATATCTTTTAATGATACCACTTGATATGTTTGAATAACATACTTCTTGATATATTAAACCCAACTTAAATCTATCTAATTATAAGTAAAGTGCATTTTGTCAAAGGATCAACCAATTACATAGATAATATGACCCTAACAGTTTGTACCCCAAAGGAGGAGGGTGGCTTAGGCTTCCGTGACTTTAAATCTTTTAATCTTGCACTTTTAGCCAAACAAGGATGGAGGCTTCAAACCAACACATCATCTTTGGTTTATAGAGTTTTAAAGGCTAAATACTTTTCGGATGGTGATTTTCTTGGGGTAGAATTGGGGTCTCATCCATCCTATGCATGGAGGAGCATTTTGGCGGCACATGATGTTGTTCGAAAAGGGTGTAAATGGCAAGTGGGTAATGGTGCTTCAATTGATATTTGGGCAGATTAATGGCTCAATGGGCCGGCCACATTCAGCATGCTTACTAGACCGAATACCTTAAGGGCATGTTTGGTAGACTGTAATAGGCGTTGTAATGTAATAGTTATTCCTATGGTTCAGTTATTCTTTAGTTTGGTTATGTTTTTATTACAAGGAATAATCATTCCTTATAAATAGCTATTCTTCAAAATGAAGAATAACTATTCATCTTTAAAATGTTGTATTAGCTATTCTTTAGTAAGCACAATAATTTCAAAACTTAATATATTTCCAAATAAACAAATTTTCCATATACATCTAACAATTATAAAAATAAAAAATTATAAAAAATAATACATATCTCTCTTAAATTTAAAAATAACAATTTTTAAGGAGATATAATTATATAAGTAAGATATTTCCTAAAATAAATATTAAGTTTCATTCTAATATTATAACTCACAACCAAACTAATGAATATGTTTAGTTATTACATTACAATACACTTTATTACTAGTAATAAAGATTACAATTCCTGTTGTAATCTCCATTCAGTGTACCAAACGTACCCTAACAGATTAGTCCTCGGTTAGCCTACTCATTGTCTCGGTGACTGGTGGATGGCGTGATGAACTAGTGAGATAGGTTTTTCTTCCGGCTGATGTTCAATCCATCTTGAGTATCCCTTTGAGTGTTCGCATGCCACGGGACAAGTTGGTATGGGCTTTCACATCAAAGGAAAACTTTACAGTTTGTAGTGCGTACAAGATTACAGTGACTATTTCTGTGGAGACACGCATGGAGGGAACTTTGAATGGTGAGGATCACAAAACATTTTGGAGGAGACTTTGGAGCTTAAATGTACCAAACAAAATTAAGCCCTTTGCCTGGTAGGTGTGCTGAAATATTATTCCAATGAAGGTGAGCTTGTGTCATAGGCAAGTTATTGATGATGATATGTGTGAAGCATGTAAGTTGGGTAAAGAAACCAGTGGGCATATTTTTTGAGAGTGTGAGGCAGCTCGTGAAGTATGGGTCCAGTTTGGCATTAGCTTCAAAGTACAAGGAGTAAGGTATAATGAATTTGTTGATCGGGTCTGGTATCTCATTTTTATCTAGTATGTGGGGAATGACATTTTTAGAGATGCTATTTATGATTGCATTGAGTATGTCGTATAATCAAAATGCAGCTCGACATGGGAGCCCAAGACAGTCTGGAAATCTGGTAGTGTAGAAAGCTCGGGTGTTAGATGAATTTCAAATAGTAAACCACTCTATTTCCCAACCAAAGGAAGACATGCAGGAATTTTGGGCAACTCCAATTGCACCTAGCTACAAGGTGAACATGGATGAAGCGGTTTTCAGTTAATCTTGCCAAGCTAGGGTGGGTGTTGTGATCCAAGACTGTGAAGGAGAGGTAATAGCAGCTTTAAGCAAACAAATTCACTAGCCGCTGGGACCTTTAGAATTTGAAGCAAAAGCTATGGAGACTGGGGTTTCGTTTTCTTGGGATGTGGGTATAAGGGAAGTGATCTTTGAATGTAACTCCAAGATTGTATCTGATACTTTTTTGTAGTTATGTATACTACCTATGATTATCTCAAATATCTTGGCCAGGTATCTTTTAAGTTTCAGGATTTTTAATTAGCTCAAGTGTCTCATGTTAGGTATCAGGGCAATAGGCTAGCACATATATTGGCAAAGCATGCCAAAAACATAATCAACAGTGATAATTTTGTAACATTGATAGAAGAAAATTCATCGCTGATTGAGTCAGTTATTGCTTATAATATACTGAATTTATCTTCGTCTTAATAAAATTACAAGTTTCTTATCAAAAAAAAAAAAAAAATCCAAACGCAAACGTTACTCAAACGTAAGAGTAAACTAAATTAAAATGGAAGGAAAGTAGGACTCCAATCCTACCATACTTCCATTCTTTCTCCATACATTGTTCTTTTTACTTTTTCGGCTTGGCTTGACTCAATATTAAACTCCAAATGAAGTCCTACCTAATACCTTTGTTGCTCTAATTAATCGTAACGTTTGTTAACCCCTTTTCCACCATTGACTAGACTTTTTTTTTTTTTTTGGTTTCCCAACCGGTATCCGAGCCCACAGGGCCGACTAATCCGGTTTCGGAGCGGGTCCCGGGGTTAAGGTTTTAAACTCCTCCCAACGGGCTTGCGGGGGATCGAACCGTAGTTCTCCCTTCCAAGTCTAGCCCCTGGCACCACTAGACCAAGACACCGTTGGTACCATTGACTAGACTTAATATTATACTCCGACCCATTACCTTTGTTTCCCATAAAGCTTTTCCACCACATTCCCAGCGTGGAGCCGCCCAAGGAATTTTGGGGCTTTAGGGGATGTTTAGACTGAGATATTTTATATATTTAAATTTAATTAATTAACTTTTTATTATTTGAAATCTATTCTTTTAATTGATTTAGAAGCGAGAAAAAAAAAAAAAACTTTAAATGAATTTTTTGTTCATATGTGAATTGTTCATTTAAAGTTTTGAAATTTTTTTATTCGGTTGTTTTTTACCCTTTTTTTATTATTATATGTGTTCATTGTTAGTAATAAATTATTTAGAGAAACCTTTTGAGCAGGATTAATTTTTCACAAAACTTATTATTATTATTATTTTTTTCTGTTAATAACTAGTGTGTATGTATAAAGCTTCAAAGATTATAAAAATAAAAAATAATAAAACAAAGAAATGAGTGGACAGTGGTCCACCAACACTTTTCTATTTTTTTTTTTTTTTTTGTTTTTGTTTTTTTTTTTTTGTTTTCGATAAGAATTTAGTATTGCTACATCCACCACATTTTTACAACAAATCTTAGATGACAAAATGTTATTGGTTCTAATTTAGGCTCACCACTGAAATGTTGTAGATTTAGTATTACTTTGAATAATTTTTTTAAGATGCTAAGGATACAAAAATTTCACTAAACTCCTAAATTAGCATAGCAAAAAGTTTAAATTAGAGTTTATGGTTAGCCCATGTGTGAGTTGACTTGTTAATTTAGGAATGTTGTGAAATTTCTTCTAAAGAAAAAAGGAATGCTGTGAAATTATTGTAACATTTTATTATGTCCATGACATTACTTTAAAAAAAAAAAAAGAATCTATTGGATAATATGGTTGATGTGATGTTAATACTACTAAATGTGAAGATGAAATCGTCAAATGTAAGATCTAAGATACGAAGATCTTAGCCAGCTTACTTAGTTGGTGTCAATTCTCTCATATTTGACGTTAAGGAAATGTTGTAGCTCACTACTCTTATGATACAAACCAAGTTTTTTCCCCCCTTCTGTTTTAATAGTTTGGACAGAAGAAGTTCCACCAAACTTGAAACTATAACTCTTACTGGTTTGGAAATTTAAGCATTAATTAAAGGTCTATATATTTCTTCTAAAAAAATTCTTAATAATATTATAACCTTTAAAACTGAATAATTTATTATTATGTAAGTGTAAAGTTGTAATTTACAACTTTGTATTTTGTTGGCTTTTATTCCGTGCCAAATTTTATTGTAATTATTATCAATCGTTTATACCCTGTATTTGTTGTGGGATTTGTTGTAAGGGTGTGTGATAGAGAGAGTGTATAAGACTCAAGCATTTGAAGATTGAAGGATTCTCGTGGGTGTCTCGCGACCTAGCATCCCGCGAAGTGAAACATATGCCAGGCACATGCTGGAATGCGAAGAGTCAGGCCAGGTGGAGACAGCTGTGTCTCGCGAGTATCTCGCAGGTAAGGCCTTCCTGCGAGACACCCACGAGGCATTCTGTTCTGCCAGCCTGTACTGATTGAATCACACTTTCTGTGCCTATCCTATATATACCCTCATTACCCATAATTGTTGGGGAATGCTTCAGAGAGAAACCCTAGCCAAACACATTGAGAATTAGAGATTATCATACCTACTTTTCTCTATACACTTGCTTGTGGTATTTCCTCAACCCTTCCCTTTCCATTC
>NW_027070900.1:0-9115 GCF_002906115.3 Quercus suber | reverse complement strand
TGCTATAGTTAACGTAACCATAGCCAAGAGATCGCCGAGTGCTCAAGTCCCTACAGACCCGAACCGAAACGACCGGACAGAGCTGGCTGAACAGATCGTAGAGCTGCGAGTCCGAGACGTTCACGTCAAGATCTCCGACGTAAAGCGACGTCGTAACGAACTGGTTCGCTCCGGCTCCAGCACCAGAAACGACACCGTTCTGACCCGACACAGGAACCTGAATCTGCGCCATCTCACCAATCTAGATCTTTCTCTTTTTTTTTCTTTTTCTTTTTTTTTCCCTCTCCTCTTTGTGCCTAAACCTAGAGAGAAAAAAGAACAAAACTGAAATTTCCAATAAACCCTAAAGACCTGGAATTTTTTTTTGGTTTTTTGAAGGAGGATAGAAGAGGAGGGGAGGGGTAATATGGGGATAAATTGTTCGGAGAACCGAACGGCAGACGACGGAGGAAAAGGACTGAGTTTTTTTTTTTTTTTTGGGTTTTTATTTTATTTTGTGTTTTTTTGGTGGGAGGGCAGACAAAAACTGCACCGCATTTGGATGTGGGTAACTGTGAGGGTTATATAGTGACTTACTAGTGAGAGTCGGCGGGTTTGGATGTAAACCCTACTTTGATTTGGACCGTCTGATTTGATTTTGTTTTGAGGTTTGATGCCTCCACCTGGCAGTTTGGGTCTTTGACGGCTACCGAGCCGTAACGGTTTGATGATGAGGGTCTGGAATGAGAGAGTGGGGGGGATCAGGCGTGGCGTGACATTAGGGGCACTTGAGCATGTGTGGCGGGTAAATTAGTTCCGAAATTTATTTGGCGCGCTTCTGCAAGATAATAATCTCACATTTATAATAGACCATCTCATAAATTTAATTAATAAAATTTATCACGAATATAAAGAATGGGAAAGTGGAAACATCATGCCACCATGCTCCATGAGCAATTACTGATTAGTATTTGGTTTTGTTTCTTTTTTTGGATTAATCGAGATTACATTTTTAGATTTTCTACCATCGGTGGATGATAATAAGGTGTGTCATGAGATCTCTCTCAACACTTGGGACTTATTCGTTCAGAATCCCTATATATTGTGAGAGATGTCTCATTAGATCATCTTGTAAGATAACTCTCAAGGCAAAAATTTATTGAGTTGAATAGGTGAGAGGTTCCCGGTTAAAAGCATGCAAACTTTTGTTGACCATGGGGAAATAGGTTGCATAGGTGACAACTAGGATTAAACGATTGTGGAGGTGGTGACCATTGAAGGGGATTAAAGCCACTGAGGAAGGGAATGCAAATTAAAGGTAATGAAACATATAAAGGAAATTTTGGGAGAGGGAAATTTTATAAAGAATTGTCAGTCGATGTGGTTTTGAAATAATGGCTTCCGACAATTGCATAAAAGTCATCGGCTTTGGAAAAATGGCTTCCAATAACCACCGTCGATGTTCCCTAAAAAGGCACCCTTACTGGTTAGCTTGGCATGACAAGGTTAGCACCAGTTGGAGGTTGAACAACCATAGTTGTGACCCTTAATATTATGTACCGTTTTGATTGAATCCTTTCATGCATCCATAAATGCCAACTAAAAGCTGAAAATGGCATGGTTTAACAACATTAAAAACTATGCCTTATTGAACACTTTTTTTTTCTATTTTTTTTTTTGGTTTTTCCTATTTTAGCCTCTCTCCCTGCTACTTGATCTCCTCCTCCACGATAATTTATGAGGTCTTCATGGTGGAAAAGTGGCGTGGACTACGATTCCACTAAAAGACTTCTATCTGTTTAAAATTGTTGAGTTAAATTTTTTTTAAAACAGAAACTGATTACTGACTCAACAATTTTAAATAAGTAAGAGTCTTTTAGTGAAATAGTGGACAAATAACATGATCCACTGTATAATTTCTCTTCCTCTACGGCCATCTATCTCAATCTTCCTCATCTTTGCCCACCATATTCTCTTCATAACTACACCCAGTTAGTCAGCACACCCAACACTTTCAAATGGGCCTAAATTACTCTTAATCTTCCTCATATTTGCCCACCATATTCTCTTCATAACTACACCCAATTTGTCAACACACCCAACACTTTGAAATGGGCCTAAATTTCTTTTAAATGGACTTTAAATATTTTTAAATTGAAGAAAAAATTAATCAAAATTAGAATATAGATTTGAAAACGGTATAGTTTAAAGACATTTAAAACTATGCCTCATTGAACAAAAATTTTTTTTTTTCTATTTTCTTTTGTTTTTTCCTATTTTAGACTCCCTCCCTACTGCTTGATCTCCTCCTCCACGGCTATCTACCTCAATCTTCCTCATCTTTGCCCACCATATTCTCTTCATAACTACACCCAATTTGTCAGCATACCCAACACTTTCAAATGGGCCTAAATTACTTTTAATCTTCCTCATATTTGCCCACCATATTCTCTTCAAAACTACACCCAATTTGTCACCACACCCAACACTTTGAAATGGGCCTAAATTTCTTTTAAATGGACTTTAATTATTTTTAAATTGAAGAAAAAATTAATCAAAATTAGAATAGATTTGAAATCTAACCTGGGACTTTTGACAAAAATTATAATAGATTATTCTAACCCTTTGTTGAATTTCCATGCTAATTTATTTAGTATATTAATTATATACACAAGGTATCATCTTTAAATCCAACTATTACGTCATTTGTAATGTACCTCTCACAATTTACGTGAGATATTATATTAGCTTACTTCAATTATATATTCTATCATCTCTCTCCATCCAAGTATAATTCATAAACTCCCCATATTAAAATTATAAATAAAAAAAAAAAGTTACTTATTGTGGGGGGACGAATACCCTAGTGGCTAACAGAGTTCATATAGTGGTGGCCTCGGGGAGCATAGGCAAACTGTCCATGGAAGGTGTGCACGTAGCTCCCCCCTAGACTGCCCAACAATAACTGATGAGGATGCCAAGGACATCTACCTAATCTCAGACGGTCGAGGGGCAAAGTCAGAGGGTGCATGGTGCAATCCTCGAGGAGACAAAGGTAACTAGGTTATGAAAAAGGAAGAGAAGAAAAATGAGGACAAGGTAGTCATCCCCTCCGCAATAAATGCACTGCAACCACTTAGTAAGCCGCATTAATGGAGAAACGATCATAAACAGTGTCCATCACAGCTCATATTTTGTTGTAGAAACCTTTTAGTAAGGCCTTAGTGGGACAAGTATCAAGAGAATTTGATCTCAACCCTCCAAATGTAAAATCCAGATGCATCCTTGCTAATATATATAAATCCAAGGAGCAATTGGATTAAGGGGACGAAAATGAGTGAGGGAAACACAAAGAGAAAATCCATTCAGTTGTATCTTCATCCTCAAACTGAACCCGAGGACAAACACTTAGCTATTTCCTATACAAATTCTAGGTGAATACTTCCACTTTGTATACAAAAATTTAACTTTGATCTTCGTTTCATTTTACACAACGAGTATTACAAGGTTAACCTTGCATCCCATCTTTATAAATTAATTGTGTGAGTGAAGTGTAAGTTAATTAAAACGAGTCTTAATTAACTGATCTACATTTCACCCGCCACACTAATAATTATTACATTAGATATATATAAGGGTGTTCACCAAACTGCATAAATCTTAAAAACCGCACCAAAACTGTTCGTAAAATGGCATAACCGCACCGCACTGCAAGTAACAGTGCATTGCACCGTACTGCAAGTAACAGTGCATCGCACCGCACAGTGTAGTGCGGTTTGCAGTTTTATAATAAGAAAACTGCACAAACCCACCGCATTGCACCATCTCTACGTATTAACATATTTATATATTTTTAATATTAAATATATTATTAATAGTTTAGTTTTTTTTTTAAAAAAAAGTTTGATAATTCTAGCAAGTGTTGACTAGGAAAGCCAACTTAAAATAAAGAAAAACTAGCTAATTTAAAACTTGACCCAAACACAAAGGGAAAAATTAGTTTTGAGCTAGGTAAAAAAAGCCAAAAATTTGAAAAATATACCGATTTCAAGCTGTTCAAACCACATTTATACAGTGCATCGCACATATGACAGCAAAAATGAGGTGCAATGCAGTTATGATTTTGGCTAAACTCTAAACCGCACCACACCACACCGCAGTGCATAAATGACCGCAAAAATAAGTTGTCGTATAGTTATGGTTTTAGCTAAACCGCACCGTAAAGTATGGTGCTAAAAATAGTCCAAAACCAACCCGCACCGCACCACGAATACCCCTAGATATATACCATTTCCTCCAAAAAAAAAAAAAATATAATATATATATATATATATATACCTCAACTGACATTTAAAGAATTGTCAGTCGATGTGGTTTTGAAATAATGGCTTCCGACAATTGCATAAAAGTCATCGGCTTTGGAAAAATGGCTTCCAATAACCACCGTCGATGTTCCCTAAAAAGGCACCCTTACTGGTTAGCTTGGCATGACAAGGTTAGCACCAGTTGGAGGTTGAACAACCATAGTTGTGACCCTTAATATTATGTACCGTTTTGATTGAATCCTTTCATGCATCCATAAATGCCAACTAAAAGCTGAAAATGGCATGGTTTAACAACATTAAAAACTATGCCTTATTGAACACTTTTTTTTTCTATTTTTTTTTTTGGTTTTTCCTATTTTAGCCTCTCTCCCTGCTACTTGATCTCCTCCTCCACGATAATTTATGAGGTCTTCATGGTGGAAAAGTGGCGTGGACTACGATTCCACTAAAAGACTTCTATCTGTTTAAAATTGTTGAGTTAAATTTTTTTTAAAACAGAAACTGATTACTGACTCAACAATTTTAAATAAGTAAGAGTCTTTTAGTGAAATAGTGGACAAATAACATGATCCACTGTATAATTTCTCTTCCTCTACGGCCATCTATCTCAATCTTCCTCATCTTTGCCCACCATATTCTCTTCATAACTACACCCAGTTAGTCAGCACACCCAACACTTTCAAATGGGCCTAAATTACTCTTAATCTTCCTCATATTTGCCCACCATATTCTCTTCATAACTACACCCAATTTGTCAACACACCCAACACTTTGAAATGGGCCTAAATTTCTTTTAAATGGACTTTAAATATTTTTAAATTGAAGAAAAAATTAATCAAAATTAGAATATAGATTTGAAAACGGTATAGTTTAAAGACATTTAAAACTATGCCTCATTGAACAAAAATTTTTTTTTTTCTATTTTCTTTTGTTTTTTCCTATTTTAGACTCCCTCCCTACTGCTTGATCTCCTCCTCCACGGCTATCTACCTCAATCTTCCTCATCTTTGCCCACCATATTCTCTTCATAACTACACCCAATTTGTCAGCATACCCAACACTTTCAAATGGGCCTAAATTACTTTTAATCTTCCTCATATTTGCCCACCATATTCTCTTCAAAACTACACCCAATTTGTCACCACACCCAACACTTTGAAATGGGCCTAAATTTCTTTTAAATGGACTTTAATTATTTTTAAATTGAAGAAAAAATTAATCAAAATTAGAATAGATTTGAAATCTAACCTGGGACTTTTGACAAAAATTATAATAGATTATTCTAACCCTTTGTTGAATTTCCATGCTAATTTATTTAGTATATTAATTATATACACAAGGTATCATCTTTAAATCCAACTATTACGTCATTTGTAATGTACCTCTCACAATTTACGTGAGATATTATATTAGCTTACTTCAATTATATATTCTATCATCTCTCTCCATCCAAGTATAATTCATAAACTCCCCATATTAAAATTATAAAAAAAAAAAAAAAAATTTTACTTATTGTGGGGGGACGAAGACCCTAGTGGCTAACAGAGTTCATATAGTGGTGGCCTCGGGGAGCATAGGCAAACTGTCCATGGAAGGTGTGCACGTAGCTCCCCCCTAGACTGCCCAACAATAACTGATGAGGATGCCAAGGACATCTACCTAATCTCAGACGGTCGAGGGGCAAAGTCAGAGGGTGCATGGTGCAATCCTCGAGGAGACAAAGGTAACTAGGTTATAAAAAAGGAAGAGAAGAAAAATGAGGACAAGGTAGTCATCCCCTCCGCAATAAATACACTGCAACCACTTAGTAAGCCGCATTAATGGAGAAACGATCATAAACAGTGTCCATCACAGCTCATATTTTGTTGTAGAAACCTTTTAGTAAGGCCTTGGTGGGACAAGTATCAAGAGAATCTGATCTCAACCCTCCAAATGTAAAATCCAGATGCATCCTTGCTAATATATATAAATCCAAGGAGCAATTGGATTAAGGGGACGAAAAAGAGTGAGGGAAACACAAAGAGAAAATCCATTCAGTTGTATCTTCATCCTCAGACTGAACCCGAGGACAAACACTTAGCTATTTCCTATACAAATTCTAGGTGAATACTTCCACTTTGTATACAAAAATTTAACTTTGATCTTCGTTTCATCTTACACAACGAGTATTACAAGGTTAACCTTGCATCCCATCTTTATAAATTAATTGTGTGAGCGAAGTGTAAGTTAATTAAAACGAGTCTTAATTAACTGATCTACATTTCACCCGCCACACTAATAATTATTACATTAGATATATACAAGGGTGTTCACCAAACTGCACAAATCTTAAAAACCGCACCAAAACTGCTCGTAAAATGGCATAACCGCACCGCACTACAAGTAACAGTGCATTGCACCGCAAGTAACAATGCATTGCACCGCACTGCAAGTAACAGTGCATCGCACCGCATAGTGTAGTGCGGTTTGCAGTTTTATAATAAGAAAACCACACAAACCCACCGCATTGCACCATCTCTATGTATTAACATATTTATATTTTTTTAATATTAAATATATTATTAATAGTTTAGCTTTTTTTTAAAAAAAAAAAGTTTGATAATCCTAGCAAGTGTTGACTAGGAAAGCCAACTTAAAATAAAGAAAAACTAGCTAATTTAAAACTTGACCCAAACACAAAGGGAAAAATTAGTTTTGAGCTAGGTAGAAAAAGCCAAAAATTTGAAAAATATACCGATTTCAAGCTGTTCAAACCACATTTATACAGTGCACCGCACATATGACTGCAAAAATGAAGTGCAGTGCAGTTATGATTTTGGCTAAACTCTAAACTGCACCACACCACACCGCAGTGCATAAATGACCGCAAAAATAAGGTGTTGTATAGTTATGATTTTAGCTAAACCACACCGTAAAGTATGGTGCTAAAAATAGTCCAAAACCAACCCGCACCGCACCACAAATATCCCTAGATATATACCATTTCCTCAAAAAAAAAAAAATTATATATATATATATATATACCTCAACTGACATGTAATCAACCCTATAGGCTATAGAGACTTCTCTAGTATAAGGCTAATTATACTAACCAATGAGGTGGTGTTGATTTGTTGGGTAATACTTACAATCTTACATTATTTTATCACTCTTAAAACCTGTGAATCTTTTCTCTTAATTAATAATCTCACTTGTTTAGTCGTTGCATTAAAAAATCAAAAAATAATTGGTACGTAATAAATCCATTTTCATGAATATCATATGAAAAACCTTCTAAAGAGCTCATTACAGTTTGTTCACAAAAGAAGTGATGTAAAAAGAAAAATTATTATTTTATAAATCAATATTTTCATTTAAATTCATAAGCAACATGTTGCACACATTTTTAGTATTATATAGAAGCTGTGCGGGGCGCAAATGAGACTGATGGACCAAGTCTCACTTGGGCTCACAACTTATTTGTATGTTGGGTCAGGATTTCCCACTCTGGGTTATTCTCACCATGGAGACTCAATGAGATCCCTTTTCTCTCTTTTAGTGCCTCCCCTCCTCTCCACTCAAAGTGTTTTCCTTGGTTTTTCTTATATCTGTTCGCTCCCTCAATTTGTCCAACAACCCCCTCTTCCTTGTCCCTCTCTTCCTTTTATAGCTCAAAGTCCAGGGAGAGGCTTTTATTGTTCCAACAGTTAGTGCGATAGAAGGTCCAGTAGAGTTTCCAGTAAGTGGGAGACCAGGCTTGGATGGCCTTGGAACTTGGTTTCCACTTCCGTGGATAGCTCAGCAGAGACGTTTCGTGCTTAGTGTGTTGGGAGGTCTAGTAGAAGTGATGATAAGTGGAAGCCCAGGCTCGGATGACCTCGGAACTTGGTTCCCACTTCCGTGGATATCTCGGCAGAGACGTTTCAGAGAATCCAGCCGGGCAAACGAGGGTGGCCTGCCCGTTCGCCGAACCCTTCTTACGTGCCCGGTAAAGTAATCACCGATCATGTCTCGTAGTGAGGCTTGGGCCCCGGCATGCGTAGGTACAGATTGGGCTTTTGGGTGAGTGAAAACTGGGCCTGTGTGCTGTGCCCTTGTAGCGGAGGTCCAAGACTAGATGGGCTCAAGCATTCAGATGCTGCACATTAGCCCCCACTTGATTCATACCCGGTGCTCGGCATGAATCAAGGAATCCCAGGGACACACGTTACGAGTTCAGTGAAGCGACATCTGGGGCGCTCCAGAGTTTCATTAATGCGCCCTCAAAAGGCGCGCTGAGTCTGGCCATTCGTTTCCACTCTCATCATTGCCTGATGCTTCGTGAACCGAGGAGGCGCAGGTAACGGTCAGTGTTGTAACCCCCAAGGCTCGCTAATTAGTCCTCATAATGGTTGATTAACCGCTGTCCATCTACCTTTGATTCACTATAAAAGGTCCGCTTCAAACCGTTCTTCTACTTTTCACTTTCTATTCTCTGATATTCTTTCTCTGCTGTGCACTCATCCGCGTTCACATACTCCAGCCCAGAATTTCCTCCCTCCTTAGAACCCTAAGTAAGTTCTCTACACTTCACTCTTACTTCCATATCTCCGTTTGATTTTAATTCTAGGACCTAGGATGGGTACTCATATCTTCTAGACACGGCTACGGCCTTAGCCACTTTCAGGCAGGCCTTTAACATCCCTAGCGATGTGGAGGTAGCGTATTGTCACGAGAGCGAAATCGCTCTTCATAGAAGGGGCAATACTGCCTTTTTTCCTTTAATGGCTATCCTGGAGGGTGGGATGAGGTTCCCTGTAGACCCTTTTATAATAGACACCCTTAGCTACACA
>NW_027070899.1:0-9127 GCF_002906115.3 Quercus suber | reverse complement strand
TTTTTTTTTTTTTTTTTTTTTGGCTTTTGCCGTGAGGTGGCAATCTTTTAGCCTTGTTTGGACGACTTTTGTCTTCGCTCGGGGTTGCAACGTTTGTTTTTCTTCTCTAGCGGTTTACGTCTCACATGGCGTCGTCAGTGATTTACACCCATTTAGGAAATCTTACCACTTAGCTATTTTTAGGTGATTTACATCCGTTTAAGAAATTTTATCGCTTAGCTTCGTTAGTGATTTACATCCATTTAAGGAATCTTATCACTTGGCTTCGTCGGTGATTTACATACGTTTAAGGGATCTTATCACTTAGCCATTTCTAGGTGATTTACATCTGTTTAAGGAATCATATCACTTGGCTTCGTTAGTGATTTACATCCATTTAAGGAATCTTATCACTTAGTCGTTTTTAGGTTATTTACATCCATTTAAGGAATCTTATCACTTAGTCTTTTTTAGGTGATTTACATTCATTTAAGAGATCTTATCACTTAGCCATTTCTAGGTGAATTACATCCGTTTAAGGAATCTTATCACTTGGCTTCGTTAGTGATTTACATCCATTTAAGGAATCTTATCACTTAGTCATTTTTAGGTGATCTGCATTCGTTTAAGGAATTTTATCACTTGGCTTTATCAGTGATTTACATCAATTTATGGAATTTTATCACTTAGCCATTTTTAGTAATTTACGAATCTTATCACTTGGCTTTTTTTCTTTTTTTTTTGGTTTACTATCTTGATAATAAGATCATCCATGGTTTGTTTGTATGCGACTTTCGAGAATATTTGCTGAATAATACTTTTATTGCTTTATTTCCTTCAATAAAGGATTTCTCTTATGATTACAACAATGGTTTGTCTCTAATGATGATACCTCTTCAAATGCTCGATGTTCCATGATCGTGGCAATCTCTTCCCATCCATCAATTCCAAGTGATAGCTTCCTTGTCTTGAGTAGTGGACGATCTTGTAGGGTCCTGCACAAGTTGGTCTGAACTTTCCTTGTGCTGAGTCCTTTGCTGTTGGTGTGATTCTACATAAAATGAGATCTCCTATGTTTAGTCTTCTGTTGTAGTACTCGGTCATCTTTTGCTAGTACTTTGTCATTCTTTTAGATGCTTCCTCTCTTGTCTCATCCAGGCAGTCCAGATTGACCTTTAAATGATCGTCATTGCTATCTCCATGAAAGAATTCTCTTCTTATGTTGGTGATTCATACTTCAACTTATATTACTACTTCAGTACCATAGGTGAGCTTGAATGGTGTTTCTCCAGTTGGGGTTCTGGCTGTGGTTCTGTAGGCCCACAAGACATTTGGTAACTCTTCTGGGCATGTATCCTTTGCCCCCTCCAGGCGATTTTTGATGATCTTTAGCAACATTTGATTCGTTACTTTCGTATGTCCGTTGGCATGTGGGTGTTCTAGTGAAGAAAAGTGGTTCTTGATTCCAAGTTTTGAACAAAAGCTCTTGAATTCCTGGCTGTCGAACTCACGACCATTATCTAATATGATCGTCCTTGGTATGCAAAACCTGCAGACTATATTTTTCCACATAAAACTCTGAACCTTCGCTCCCGTGATTATTGACAAAGTTTCTGCTTCTACTTATTTAGTGAAATAATCTGTTGCAATTAACAGAAATTTTACTTGCTTTTTACCTTGGGGTAGGGGGCCCATGATGTCGATCCCCCATTAAGCAAAGGGCCATGGGGAGGTTATGGACGTTAACTTTTCTCCGAGGACATGTTGAACGTTCTCGAACCTCTGGCATTTATCACATTTCTCCACATATTCCTTTGCATCCTTCTGCATGGTTTGCCAGTAATAGCCTGTTTTGATGATTTTGCTAACCAAGGATCTCGAGCCTGCGTGGTCTCCACAGATTTCTTTGTGGACCTTATTCAGGATGTATTTGGCTTCATCTTCCTCAACGTACCTCAGGTAGGGCATGGAAAAGCCCATTTTATATAGAGTGTCATTCAGGATTGTGAACCTAGCCGCTTGCTTCTTGACCTTCCTTGCTTCGTCTAGCTTGCTGGAAGGCGTCTATCTCGTAGGAAAGAAAGGATTGGGTTCATCCAACTATTCTGGCTCTGGATCACGAAAGTGTGGAGTTCTTTAATACTTGGATGATTTTGCACTTCCACTTTCAAATTGGGCAAACTCGTTCCTTCCTTTGACGATGCTTGCCTTGCCACTTCATCTGCTTCTGAGTTCTGGCTTCAGGGGACTTGCGTGAAGTCCACTTGGTCGAACTCCTGGACCAGTTGGATCGTCAACTTGAGGTACTTTTGCATCCTGCTTTCTTTTGCTTCGTATTCTCCTTTTATCTGCCCTATCACTAGCTTAGAATTGCTTTTGAAGAGTAGTTTTTTGGCTTCCAAGGCTCTCCTAATCCTGATTCCTGTCAGTATGACTTTGTACTCTACTTCATTGTTGATGGTAGGGAATTGATGCCGTACTTCATATTTGAGGGTTTCCCCCTCAGGAGTATTGATGATAACCCCGACCTCTCTTCTTTTCTGAACTAATAATCCATCTGTAAATATCGTCTAGCTTTCTAATTCATCCTGTGCTTTTTCGTCTTCTGATAGGGTGAACTCGGCGATGAAATCAGCCGATACCTGAGCTTTGATGGCTGTTATGGGACGATATTCGACGTCAAATTGACTTAGCTCAATCACCCATTGTAATAACCTCCCTGCTGCTTCGGGCTTGTTCATTGCTTTCTTTATGGGTTGGTCTGTCATCACCAAAATGGGGTTAGCTTGGAAGTAGGGACGAAGCTTTCACGAGGCTACAATTAAGGCGAAAATAATATTTTCCATGCATGGACATCTAGCCTTGGCTCCTTGGAACACTTGACTCACGTAGTAAATGGGGAGTTGTACCCTATTCTCTTCTTGAATCAAGGCTGCACTCACGGTCGTGGTTGACACTACGATGTATAAGAACAAATCTTCCCCTTGCTTTGATGGGCTTAGGAGGGGAGGACTGCTCAAATAATGTTTCGGCTCTTGGAAGGCCTCTTTGCATTCACTCATCCAGGCAAAAGCCTGTTTCAAGGTTTTGAAGAAAGGCAGACATCTGTCTATAGCTTTGGAGATGAACCTATTGAGGGCGGTGATCGTTCCTGTTAGCGTTTATACCACCTTTACTATCTTCGAAGAGGTCATTTTCATTATGGCTTGTATTTTCTCCGAGTTGGCTTCTATTCCTCATTAGGATACCATAAACCTGAGAAATTTTCTTAATGACACCCTAAAGGTGCATTTGCCAATGTTCAACCTCATTTGGTACTAATGAAGGGTCAAGAAGGTCTCTTTAAGGTCGTCCAAGTGTGTGTTCTCTTCCTTATTTTTGACAGCATATCGTCAACATATGCCTCCATGTTCCTTCCTGATGACCAACCTCTAGTAAATGGCTCCTGCATTCTTCAACTTGAAGGGCATTACTTTGTAACAGTAAATCCCTTGACTAGTGATGAAGGCAGTCTTCTCCTCGTCTTCTTCTGACACCTTGATCTGGTTATAGCCTAAAAAGGCGTCCATGAAAGTGAGGAGCTTATGCCTGATGGTGGAATCTACTAGTTGGTCAATCCTTAGCAATGGGAAGTTGTCTTTAGGGCAGACATTGTTCAGGTCGGTGAAATCCACACACATATCCTCCACTTCCCGTTTGCTTTTTTTACTAAGACAACGTTGGCTAGCTAGTCGGGGTAGTAAACCTCTCAGATTAGGGCTGTCCAGATTGATCCAGTAACCCGACCCACCTGAAGAACCGATCGGATCCGACCCGAATCCAGCTGACCCGACTGCTCCAGCAGGTCGACGGCGGGTCTTCACACCAGAAAACCGATTCCGGCGAGTCAGTTTCGATTTTCCTCCCCTAAAACCCGAAAAACCCGAACCAACCGAATGATTTCCAGTTCCCGGACAAAATTTCTAGAATCCGGCGATGGTTTTCCAGAATCCGGTGATAAATTTCCAGAATCCGGCGAAAAAACCCAGATTCCGACGATATTTCCCTTAGATCCAGTGAGATTTTGACCGGATCTGGCGAAATTTCATCAAATTCGGTGATATTTTCGCCAGATCTGGCAAAATCTCACCGGATCTAAGTGAAAAATCGTCGAAATCTAGAAAAATTATCCTGGAATCTGGGTTTCTTCGCTGGTTTTTTTGTTTTTTTCACCGTTTTCTGCCGTCTTCTCAGATCTCTGACTCCGACTGACCTGCCAACAGCCGTTGATGGTGTGAACCACCCGACCCGATTACTCTAGCGGGTCGGCGGCAGATCCATTTTTTTTTCACCCGATTCCGGCGGGTCGGTTTCGGGTTAGGTACAAACCCGACCCAGACCGACCCGTGGACAGCCCATCTCAAATGAAGCCAACTGCAAGCAGCTTGTCTACCTCATCCATGATGGCCTTGTTACATTCAGGGGCAAAGACTCGTCGTCTTTGTTGGACGGGTTTCTTTTCTAGATCGGCATTCAGACAATGTTGAATAACCTCTACCGCTATACGGGGCATGTCTTTCTTCATTTCGTTGCCTTCATTGGTTCTCTGTCTACCAACTCTACCGTTTCTAGTGCTTCCACCTTTTCTTTCTCTTCCTCCTCAATCATCTAGGTGTGGTTCTCCTTTGCGGCTAGAATAGCTTAGTAGCATTCTCTGGCTAACACCTAGTCTCCTTTGACTTCGCCTATACCGTGTTCAGTTGGGAATTTTACCTTCAAGTAGTACGCAGACGTTGCTACTTTCCAACGATTGAGCATGGGTCTTCCGATGATCACGTTGTATGATGATGGGCAATCCACCACTAGGAAGTCAAGCTGTTTGGTGATTTGCAAGGGATAGGATCCTGCTATGACCATAAGTGTCACTATTCCTTTAGGGTACACCTGGTCTCCGCTGAAGCTAATGAGGGAAGATTCAAATGGTCGCAACCTCTTGGGATCCACCTTTAGTTGTTAGAAAGCCAAAAGGTAAATAATGTTAGCAGAGATGCCATTGTCAACGAGAATTCGTCTGGTGTTGAATCCCTATATCATAAGCATGATGACCAGGGGGTTGTCATGTGGTTGCTTCATGCCTCTACCATCTTCCTCCGAGAATAGGATGTCCATACTTGTTCATCTTCCTCCAGCAATCGTCCTTATCTCTTTGATTGCGTTCTGCGGACGGTTGTATGACTTGTCTTTGTCTATGGGCGGGTTGTCAAATTTTTCTCTACGATCGAGCTTAGATCGGCTGGACTCACCCTTTTTTACAAACTTTTGCAACTTACCTTTCCGAATCATTTCTTCTCTTTGCTCCTTCAAGTCTCCGTAGTCCTTGGTGTAATGGCCGTGGTCTTTATGGAAACAACAATATTTCCTCTTGTCTCGTACATTGGGCAAGGAATGAAGTGGTTTTGGCCACTTAAGGTGATGATCATCCTTAATTTGCACTAAAATTTTGCTGACAAGCATCACTAGAGAAGTGAATTTTACCGTCTGTGAAATTTTGTCGTCTCTTCGCTTATTTCCATCGGAGCTAGTCTGACGATCGTTCGTTCCTTTCCTTCTTATGTCCCCTTCGGTCTTCCCTGACACTTTCCTTCCCTTTAGGCTTTCTTTCTTCCCCTATCACAGCTAAGGCGTCTTTTGCATTCATGTACTTCTGGGCTTTCAGCAGCATCTCGGCCATTGTACTTCTGGGTAACTACGAACTCCCTGGATTTTAAACTTGCTTTAAAAGTGGTTAACTGCACCTTGTCATCCACTTTGTCAACTTCTAGGACTTCTCTGGTAAAACGTTTCACGTATGACCTTAGGGGCTCATTCTTTCCTTGCCTGATGGTGAGCAAATGGTTCGCTGGTCTTTTCTGATGTTGCCCACCTATGAAATGGCGCACGAATGAATTGCCCAGTTGCTCGAAGTTGTCAATGAATGATGTTGTTAGTTTACTGAACCACGCTCGCGCTGTTTCTTTAAAGGTGGTAGGAAAAGAGCGGCACAATATCTTGTCTGGGGGTTGCTGTAGACTCAAAGTTGTTTTAAAGGTAATGATATGGTCCAACAAGTCCTTCAGACCATCAAATGATTCAAGCTGTGGCAGACGAAACTTCAAGGGCAAGGGACACTCCAAGACTTTTGCAGTGAAGGGTGAGTCCGTCCTTTTGACCATCCCATCCAAATTCTGGTCCGTTTTTTCCCTCATCGCATTCTCAGCTCGTCCATTTCCTTCCTCATATCTCTGAGAAGGTCTGAATTTGCTTCGACTGAAAAGTTCGGTCGTCAGTAGTCATCTCTCCTGTGGCTACCTTCATCATTATTCCTGTTAGTCCGAACCCTTGTGGGTGAACAATTTTCTTCATGTTGCAGTTGTAGCCTCGTCTCCTAGTTTTTCCTGGTGAGTTCTTCCACACTAGTTGTAAGTGTTTGAATTTGCAAAGCTAATGCTGCAGAATCTTGTGGAGTATTGGACTCCATCTAGATGTCGAAACCAATTGAGACTGCAATTTCAAACGAAAGTCTGAATTTCTCGTCCCCATAGACGACGCCAAACTGATGATGCTGAGATCGTCAGTGGTTAGGTTTGTCTAGAAGGCTTCCAATACAAGTTCGTCCAGATTCCTGCAAGGTTAATGAAAGAAGGGGGATTCTCTTAAGTGGTCACCAGTGTGGTGCCGGCCACAGAGTCTCTGATGATAAAGTCAGCGATAGAGCTTAAAGAAGAGGGAATTCAGTAATGACAGTAAAATGATTAGTGTGTATGTACCTTGTCTGAGATTTTGTAGGTTCTATAAATAGGCTCTTCTTACTAGTCGTAGTCCTTAATTGGTGACTTGAAGGCTCATTTGGTAACGTCTCAGGCCTATTTAATTTGGCCTTAATGGAGGCCCCTGCGGTCTCATCCTTGACTTGTAACTATCGGGGCATTAAGTAGCCATCTTTATGGCGCCCTATCCTCGTCCAAGCTAGCTCTTTTGGACAAGGATAATTGCCTAGTCTATCATTTGCAACTTGCAAACTCTTTTGAATCTTTCCTCGTATACCATTATCATTAAAGCTTTAGTAGCTTGAGCAATTGGACCGAGCATTACACATCTCTCCCTTCCATTGCCTCATGCCAAGAGTTTAGTGTTGAATTCCAAGCATCTAAAACAATTCAACTTCTTGGTCTCATGTCAAGTACACTCCATATTTCAAGGATCACAAAATGTTGTTAAAATCGAGATTCTACATAAAATTGTGAGAGGTAGGTAAGATCCTAGATTGGATCGTGAATCGTAAGATTCTACATTATTTAAGAAAAACAATCATTTAAAGAATCCAAAAATCTCAAAACATGACACTTTATAAGGATGTTATTTTTCGTTTAATTCAACTGACACATCTCTCTACATTAAAATAGCAAAATTTGATCTATTGGAGTGTTATTGAACGATTGCTAAGATCCTTAAAAGATTCGAATCGTTTTGAGCAGGTGAGATCATAAAATCCAAATCGAAATTTTGAGAACCATAATCATGGGCAAAAATTAAAGTTCCAAATGGCCAAATCTAGGTGCACTATGACCAGAAAGATTAACATAAAATCCCATATGGGCTCTAGAACATGACCTAACAAATTTGCAGGGAAGAAAGAAGTTGGATGCAGAACAAATGCCATCACTATAGTACCCTTTTGGCATTTGCAAACTCCTACTAGCACTTATTTGAGACTGATTGTAACTCTCAATGAAACATAATTCTCATTTATCACAAGGCAGCAACAAGCACAGGCCAATATATAGCAGCCAGACAAAAAAACTTACAGATTTAATCTAAATAAATACTCCAAAGAACGTAAATCCTGTCACATAATATCAATGCATGACGACACTTACATTGCGCAAGAATTTCTGACACAAGACAGAGGCTTTTTTCTGTGTGGATAAGTACACAAAACAGAGGCAGTATAAACATACTATTTCTTGTTCAAAAGATTACGTTTGTTTAATCAGCATCAACAATCTATACATTCAAAACCCTTTGAATCTCCCCACTCAAATCATCCAAATCAATAACTTGGTTTTCAGTTCTTTCTTCTTTCCTCATTTTATAGAGCTCAGAATTCAGTTGAGCAATCTGCTTTTGTAATTTTTCTCCCTTATCAGGTAACCTGGAAACCATAGCCTAAAAAAGAGAATAATGAAAGTCAAACAGAAGAAACCTGAATAAGATTATATTTTAATCAAGACAAAATATAACTGAAAAATGACTAAACAAACTCAATTCAATGCAGTTTAATATAAAACACACATAATGAATGTTGGATAGCTATACAGTGGTCAAGATTTGTCTATTTAATCTCAGGGACGTTACTTGGAAGTGCAGTTACTTAGGCCCTTGAAGGAATTATAGAACTTTAACTGTATTCTGCTCAGTTCTACAATTTGGATAGTTCGAGCTAAATCCCATATTATTGGCCTAAGACGTCAACATAAATATAGAATATTGCAAGAAAAAGGGTGAGATATTCAGAATGTTTGACATGGTTAGCAATCCTAAATTAACCCAGTTATGTGAACATCTCCAACTAAAGTGCAACTAGCAACCTTCACTAGAAGTCCAGCAGAATTATCTCCTATTGAAGCTTTTATTAACTAATCAAGGTTCAGTATACCAGACCTGTCAATTTTCAGAATATGAGAAGCTGCAGCTGCTATTAAAAGCTATCCTTCGACTGCTTCTCCAAAAAATAAAAATAGTCTGTAGCCAACTTCACAAAAATGGCAAACTACAGCACCATTGGTCACCAAACAGGCCAATATGATAGCCACTGTTCCATAAAGCTGAAAAAGACCCTCCAAAAGAGGACTAATTTGATCCAAATCTTGTGCAAGGCTAATGGTTGGTAAAATCACGCTTAAGTACAAAGCACTAGAAGCTCAGTTCTTTTCACCTCTAAAGCAAGGCACATTTGCAAAAGAGCACCTTTGGCATGCTTTTTGGAGCTTTTTTAATTTCCTTTTATAATATATAAACTAAATGTGAAATTCACCAGTTAGATCTTAATGCTGTTGATATATAATGTTGATTTACTATACAAAAGTCAATTTTATGTTATGATAATACCCCTAAGCCCACCTGTCCACTC
>NW_027070898.1:4037-9157 GCF_002906115.3 Quercus suber | reverse complement strand
AATCAAAGTCACCATCTCCGCCTTCATATTTATCTTCACCTTCATCTTTGATTCTTTTTCCCTTTCCCCCTTTTGTTTTAAAGGGAAATGAATGTAGTAAAACCAAGTGGCTCAAGGGAACGATGGGTTAGCCAGGTAGGACGGTCGTGTTGAGTTGTTGTGCGATGGCGTGTTAAGATGGGCTTAGAGGCTTTTTCTTTGACTGAGAAGGTGGAGGCTTTAGAGTCTTTTTAATTCTTTTGTGAAATTGAAATTTTGGTCATTCCAATTTCAAACAAAGGGTACTTTTGAATTTTTATTAATTTCAAAACTACTGGACCTTGGAGAATGAGGGGTCCACGATGACTTGGCAAAAAATGGTTGCCGACACAGTGGCGTGAAGATCCATGGAATTTGATTTTAGGAAGAGTTGAATTGGGCTTTTAGAGCCCTTTAAAGCGCAAATTTGTTGGCTTGGATAGTCTCAAACTGGTAAACGTGGATCTGGGCTTGCGGAAGATCCAAATTACAGTGTTGATCCAAGTTCTTTCTTAATACGTTAGACCCAGAAATAAAATTTTCAAGAAAATTACAGTGCATGTGTTCAAGGAGCACTAAAAAGATTTCCATCCTATTTGCTTTAGAACTGTGTGTGTGTGTTGTGGTTACGTTGAGGGGTCCATGATGACTTGTAAAATGGCTTCTGGATTTGTATTCGTGGGAATTTGATTTGTGGAAGTCTTAATGGGCTTAGAGAATAAACTGCGAGTGTATGAGCTGGGAATGGGATAGGCTCAATTTCTCTCAAGAATCTTCTACTCCTTGTCCTTACTGATGGGGCACTCTTTAGTCAGTAGAGTATAATTGGCCAAAAATTAGAATTTTTGGCCAATTATACTCTGCTCTCCTTTGCGGCTAATTATACTTTACTTTCTTTTGCTCCCCTCTAAATCTGAATATTAATATTATGAGATGCATATTAATGTTATGAGATGCTGGGCTTTTCAAAAGAAAGTTTTCAAAAATTATATACAAATAAAAACAAAATTGTTTTGGGCTTTAGCTGACTGGTAAAAATGGACTTGGGCTTGCGGAAGATATCCTTCTTCCCTTTCCGATTCTGTACGCATATGTGTATATAAGACTTTATAAGTATATATATTTTAAATTCTCAAGCCCAGGATATCATTGACCTGTGCGCCCACAGGCGCAAGACAATTTCAGAATATATATTTATATTACCCTTCTAAAATAGCTCAATTTGTGAATTTAATGTGATCAATACTAATGTTTCTATTTTTTTTTTTTTGATATATACTAATATGTGATGAGAATCAAAGAGTGATCCAAAGCTTAAACATATATGTATAGGATAAGTTTAAACTAATAAGAAATAATAGATTTAATCATTTAATTTTTTTTTTAAAGTGTGGATCCAATTTTTTCTATAATAAGTAAGACCCCAAAAATAAAATTATTAAGAAAATCACAATGCATGTGTCCAAACGAGCACTAAAAATATTGAGAAATGCTATGTTTATAACATTTTCATAATAAATCTTAAATCATAAGTTATTATTGACTGATACTGGTGAGAAAAAAAAAGTAATTTTAGGAGTAAGTTTAAATTAGTATTGTTGGGCCTGATAATCTGACAACCCCGGCCCATCTTATATCCAGCCCAAGGCCCATGCCGAGGATCAAGGAATGTCAGAGAAGGAACACAGGTAGCCCAAGCTGCCAGGAAACATCACTGAGGACAATGTCGTCCTCGGCCAGCCGAGACCGTTGGGGGAGGAAGTAGTCAGCCACCAGGAACAGCTTTCCTGAGCATCCAAAGAAAAAGGGGAGATGCAATGTGTCAGCCAGGGAAGCCTGGTGGAGGAGCAAGTCCAGAACGAACTGTCACCTCCATATTAAATGTCCACAACTAATGTTCTGGCCGCGTTAATGAGGAGATGACCCCTGAGCAGCGCTGCCTTGGTTGCCGCAACCCATAGGAAGGATGGAAAGGCGGCTGATGGGACAAGCACTCGAATAGCGGCCTAATTGATTAACAAATGTAGGGCTAGGATCAGTTGAGGGGGATATATAATGTAAAGAATTCCTCTAGATGAGAAAGGAGGAAAAAAAGAAAGGAATACGGTAGCACCTGGGATTTTCCCAGAAATCATTGTAACCAATCACGAAGGGAGTAATGAGAACTGCAAGCTCCTAAGAGAAGAGCCGAGGAGCACCATTGCGTATTTTAACCCACGTTCATGTCATTCAATCCACACGCAACCAGGCTTGGCCGTTGCATCCCTCGCTAGGGCCTAGTACTTGAACCCGCTCTCTACAAATTCATTGTAATGGGCCAACCAGGCTTGAGTCCACTCTCTCAACAGTAGAAGTGCTCAAATTCGATCCCTACAAGTACTAATAACAACCTTCTAACTATGATTTGTTGTAAAAATATTATAAAAATACTGTGCATGTAGCACTTCTCAAAAATATTTCCACCGAAACTTTTCCTAAGGTTTTCTAGTAATATGATAGTTTTCCAATAGTCTAAGTTTTAGTATTTATACCATAAACTACAGTTTCCCTTACTTTTTTTTTTGTTGATAAGACAGTTTCTTTTAGTGGGAATTGTTAGAAAAAATAATTTTAACTAACTCAGGCTTCTAAAAAATTAAAAGAGGCCATTCTAAAGTCAAAATATTACACCTTTACCACCAAAACAAATGAAATAAAACATATGAATTTTCCTAGTAAATATATTAAGATTTAAAATTTAATGAACAATGCTAATAAAATGATTTATTTGAAAATCATGGAAAGTCAAATTAAGATGTTTCATGTCCCTATAAAGCTAGATAGACGTAGACCAACTGTTTGGTCAATCTGTCAAGTGGTGGAATACACCCTGAGAGGTTCTGGAAGGTCTTATTCAAACTCTTGAAACACTCATTCTAGAAATTTCTCAAAATTTAACCCAAATTTTTTTTTTTTTTTTTTTAAATTCTTAATCTAACTTAATCTATGTATATGTGTTTGAAACTCTCTTTCGGAGACTTGAACTCCGGCTTTTGCCCCCATATGTTCCACAAACATTTATACTTATAAAGTGACCATCGCACCAAGTGTGGGCGGTAATACAAACTTTGATTTCTCATAACATTCTTAATTCTTATTAAAATCAAGCAAATATATGCGGTTGATAATCTTATGAGATGTAGCTTCTTTCCATATTTTTGTTTTCTAAACCAACTTAGTTCATAAAATATGAGGCACAAAGTTTGAATTACAAAACTAGGGTCTTAAGTTTATCTTAAATCACACAAGCAATGACCATGAAATCTTAAAGGCATGTTTTTGACTTTATTTTCTTTAAAATAAAGATATTGTGTGGTATAACACAATAAAATGTGGCGTGTGCCATGTAAAATTCATTATAAAACAAAAGTGGTGTGCGGATGCAAAGCATGGTCCATATTGACGTTTTCTTATCAAGAAAACATTATGAGACATACATATATACAATGAAAATTACTAAATCAGTGCTTTGATACTAATGTTGGAAAGCGGAATGATGAACATAAGAAAGGAGGATTTGCTCACCTTTCATTAGTCAAACTTACAAAAAAGCAAGATCTTTGGAACTATTTTACATTCTCCCATACTACCTCTAACGAGTAGAACTTTGATAAAACTAACACAATGACATTTTTTACAAGAACAAAACATCAAAATCCACATCCTTGGATAGGATTTTTTTTTTATTATTAATTTTTTTAATTTTTTTTTTTTCATTACCATATTTGAGCCAAACGGTACGTGCAAAATAATAAGACCTAGACCAGTTCGAATCCTAAATTCCTTATCTAAATTTGATTTGAAAATTGAAATTGATGACCTTTGAAGCTTGCTCCATCTGAGCTTTAACTTGAATTTGGTAGACCTCTCTTAAGCTTTTATTAAGGCCCGTATCAAAATTGAGTCCATTAGATCACCCTATTAAAAAAAAAAAAAATTTATCATGCACTTATTTTATAATTTGGGCACTAAAATTAATTCCAAACTCATACAAAACATATATCCATGCGTTAAGATTTATTTTGATAACTATATTAATTATAGGGAGAAAATTGGCAAATGCCCATTTCACACAAACTTTCTAGTATTTTGCTTCATTTCTCAAACTAATTAGGAAAATGCCCCTATTTTGAAACTCAATTTTCTAAAAATTGAGTTTCAATTTTAAAACTTGATTTTTGGACAATCGAGTTATAGCGAACTGAAAAATTAAATAAAAAAAATATATGGAACTCGAGTTCCATGTGAAGTACTTGAGTTCATGGAACTTGAGTTCCTTGAAAAAATTTAAATGGAATTTGAGTTCCATGAACTCGAGTACTTCACATGAAACTCAAGTTTCAAAAAAAAAAAAAAATTATTCTCTAAGTTCACGTTCGCTATAACTCGATATTCTAAAAATCAAGTTTTACATTTGGAACTCGATTTTTAGAAAATCGAGTTTCAAAATATGGGCATTTCCTTAATTAGTTTGGAAAATGGGGAAAAATGCTGGAAAGTTTGTGTGAAAGGGGCATTTGTCAATTTTGGCCTAATTATCGAGAATTATTTTTAAATCTATGTATGAAATGCATGAATTAACCTAAAATAAGTATGATAATGTTCTATAATAATTTTACAAGTATACAAAATTAAGTTATTATTAGGTAAAGTTGGACAATTGACCATGGTAGCTATCTATGGTACTAGTTTGTGGGTCATCAATGGATGGATTGATTGGTAGTTTTGAGTGTGTATATGCTGCAATAATGAGGTGGTTATAGCTTGGTCCTCATGGAGGTGCTTTAGTTGTATGCGGGTACAATGGTGGTATTGTGAATGATAATGAGGAAGAGGGTAGATGAGGACAAAAAAAGGTTGTGGAAAGTGAAATTGGCTCTAAAATACAAAGTTGTCACCTCCTAATTCGAACCTAATAGAACGATTTTAGTTTTTGAGATGAAAAGGGGTTTGGGTGAGCACACTACTGGCAATCAGAGAGAGAGAGAGAGAGAGAGAGAGAGAGAGAGAGAGAGAGAGAGAGAGAGAGAGAGAGAGAGAGAGAGAGAGAGAGAGAGAGAGAG
>NW_027070898.1:0-2519 GCF_002906115.3 Quercus suber | reverse complement strand
AAAAAAAAAAAAAAAAAAACAGACAATACGCTTTTGAATTTATTAAACTGAAAACAACTCCACGAACATCTAGAAGGACAAAGGGAGAAATGTCCTTACGAAGGTTTTCCAACCAAACACGAATTTATTTCGTGATTCATGCTTGCATAACTCAATAATTGTTCTTTACTCAAAAAAAAAAAAAACTCAATAATTGTTCAAGTCACTTGAAAAAGTGGTTTAAGTAATAATTTTTTATGTGCAATAATTGAGTGATTAAGTGGTTAGTTTCTACCTGGTTCATAGTGAATGTTGAGAAAGAAAAAAAAAAGTGGGTTTAGTGGGTTTGGAGGAGTTTCACCGTTTCACCTATCTCTCACATAATGATTTTCCTTCCCCATCCACTATTCTCTCTTCCTATTAATCTTTTATTTAAACCCTTCAAAGTTCAAACAAATGGAGAGTCGGTTTCTTCAATTTGCATGTAGCATCGAAGTAGAAAATATCCTTCCCAACTCAACAACAACAAAAAAATTCTCTTCCAAATTTTTTTCATATATATATATATATATATCTGTGTGTGTGTGTGTCTGTGTTAAATTTAGTCAATAGAAAAACCCTTAATCACACAAATTCTATACTCACAATAAAATTTTAAAAATATTAATTTAGTAAGAAATTATTAAGTAAGGTATTAATGATAATAAAGAATTCATCATATGCAATTTAATATTCTCTCTCTCTCTCTCTCTCTCTCTCTCACATAAAATTTAAGATGTTTAAAATTTTGTTAACCTCGTGAAACTTTCCAGCATAAGTTTTGAAGATCAATATTTTACACATATCTATTATATATATATATAATTTATTTTAAATTTTATTCTATATTTAAACCTTCCATTAAAATATTGTTGTATCATATTTTCTTAAAATAACATAAAATATAGTTATATATACAAATACAATTATAATAAATAACTGTGGGGTCGGAGGGTCCAAAGGTACTCATCTACATATGTATTGGGCCCAAGGCCCAAACCGATGACGAGTACATGTCCGAGGACAAACACGTGATGTCATAGAAGCCCACGGTTGTAGGCAAAGAAGATAGTGTTGATCGTAACGGTTCAGGAAACTACGTGGACGACGAACCCATCTTTGATTAACCGAGGCCGAGGTATGAAAGAGTGTTTTACCGACAAATGCAACCTTCCATACCATTCCAGATGAGAAGATAAGTACTATAGGTGAATAGGACAGAACGTAATAATGTAGTATCTCCAACGAAAGCTGCTGCATCCACATTAAATGCACTGTAGCTAACTCTCTGGCCGCATTAATATGGAAGTGATACCTGAACAGTGCATTTCAGCTTTACAGCTACTGCATCGTGACTTAGAGGACAGGCTGATGGGATAAGTATCAACACCAACCCACCGGTATACACGTGTGAAGTTGGAATGAGAAGAGAGGATGATATAAAAGGAAAAGGAAGCAACAAGAAGGAGGATTGAGAATCAAAGGAAGACACATTGTAGCATTTAGGAATCAAACTTGTAACCCAATTTAAGAATAATATACAAGAATAGTGCATCTCGGACCTTGCTGAGGACTATTTTTCTTCAATACAACTCTATTTCTTTTCATTCTCAAATCATCTAAATCTATTCCAATGTTTGTTTGATCAACCGAAGCCCAGTTTTCCAATCCATTCTCTACAAATTTATTGTTTTGGGGCTAAGTCCATCCACGTAGTGGGCTGGGATCTCAAACCTAGTTCTTACAATAACAATTAATTATTGAAATAATTATCAATATCATATTTAGACAAAAAAGAAAATAGAGAAAAAAAAAACATATTTTGTTAAATATTTCTTTTATATTGCACATTTTAGAGACTGCTATGTGTGTGTATATATGTTTCTCAAAAAAAAAAAAAAAATTTGTGTGTATATATACATTGCTTGCAATATGAGAAAGGTTTCTCTACACTTAAAACAATAAGAGACCATACCTAATGAATACTATTTTAGAAATTTTTTCTGTGCCTTTGGTAGATTAGAAGGGAATGTCACCATCTTACATTAATTTTTTTTTTAGGGTAAAAGAAAGTAGGACTCCAAATTAACTAAGAGTATTAAAAGTTCCAAATTGTTCATTTACATTACAAACACAAGCCGAGCTTAAGCTCATTACCAAGCTAGATTATATGTTCGAGTTTTGTTGATTTTCTTCTTTATATTATTTGAGTGAATTAGATATAATAATTGCATTCATGAACTTATAAAAATTAGATTTTTTTTTTTTTTTTTATACAAGATAGAATTTTTACGCTAACCTAATTTAAGTGTATATGTGTGTGAAACTCTCTTCTAGAGACTTGAACCCTGACCCTTGCCCCCCACACCCCACAAGTATTTATACTTGTAGAGTGACCACAGCATCAATGGTGCGCGGTGGTTATAAAAATTAGATTCATTAACCTTATATGATTAAAAGTAATATATATATGTATATATATATATATATATTTTTTTTTT
>NW_027070897.1:0-9195 GCF_002906115.3 Quercus suber | reverse complement strand
CATTATTTCATTTGCTCATCTTCCATTCTTTTCCTTTCCTTGATTGAATTTTGGCCATCTTTATTCTTTGTTTTATGCTTTTCTTTTTTCGGTAGGCTAGAGGTCAAATTACAAAAAGCGCTCGTCTTGTCACTTGTTCTCATTACGAATTTAAGCTAGAGATCCATGGACTCGGAGATCCTACCTGTCTTTTGTTTTGAATTGAGAAAATAAATTGATAGTGTAGTTAATTAGAGGTGACTAATCTCCTGAATTTAAGAGAGTAAATATAGTTTTCTGGGTAATTTTCTACTTAATTTTTAATATGCGTTCAACTTACATAAATAGACTAAGATGAGATAACCTCATCAGTAAATTCTAAAACATATAGGAACCAATCATATCCTAAAACATAGGAATTAATTTGTATGCAAATAAATAAAAATACTAATCTAGCTAGGAAGTCTTATTGGCCATTAAAAATTTAGGTCACATCAAATTTAATTTTATTAAAAAAAGGATCCAATCCAAACAATCCAATCCAAATTTAATTTTATTAAAAGGGTCATCTTTCACATCTATGTGTTGGTTGGAATATTGTAAATCTATTCACATGCAGATCGGATTAGCAATCAAAAGATTCTATTTTCAGATAAATGAATACATATACATAGGTTTTATTATCAGAGACTGTATAACAACATATAGAAAAAAAATTTAAAATCCAATCAAATATTATGACATTACTTACCATTGCGTTATTACTTGAACCCTAAATTAATTTGAAATTACTCTTAATTTATTTTGAAAATCAAAGCCACTTTTTGAAACATATCTAAATCTTGCAAAAGTCAATTGATTAAAAAGAACATTCAATCTCAATTAGCCTAATTTTAGTGATCCATAAATTATTTTAAGCAGAGTCAAAATAAGTCATCAGTCAAGTGCTCAATTAGGTTATAGTTTGAACAAATCACAAAAGATTGAGCCAATACTAGGGATTTCTACAAACGTTGGACTAAGGGTGCATATGCATGTTTTGTTTGTCACATATAACGAAGGGGTATCAAATAAAAGAATAAAATACTTGTCAATCTATTCAAGTAAAGGTTAAAGAAATTCTTTAAAAAAAAAAAAAGTAAAGGTGAAAGAGGTTAATGGAAAAGATAGTCCGTTAGATTGTATATTTTTATTATATTCTTAATGTTTGCAAACCTATAAGAAGATCAAAAATCAATAGCTAAGTTATCAATCAAATGTTTAACTTTCAACATTTTGTGAGCTAAAACTAAGTATAAAAATAAGTTTATTGATTGAATAGCAAACAATATCCAATTTCAACCAAATTTAATATGCATGTTAAGAACATAAATTACATAACATCCAACGGTTAGATTTTCAAAATTTATATCTAAAAAAAAAATATTGGAGAAGTTTGAAAGATTTTTTTTCTTCAAACTAATTTGAAGAGAAACTTTATCATGAATGAGAGAGTAAAGGAAAAAAAAAAAAAAAGAATAAAAGATAATAATAACACATGATACTATACACTTCTATTAGTAGAACTGTAGAAGCGTATTGTACCATATGCTAAATTCTTTTTGGCATTTGAGAGATTTGATGTATGAGTGTTTTTTATGTTTGGTGTGCTAAATGCTAAAAATTTAACATTTAGTACACCAGATACTAGTGCTCTAAGGTTTTGGAACCATGCACAATCAAGATTCAACATCTCATTAAGCAATTACCAAAAACCAAAAAAAAAAGAAAAAAAGAAATCCCTTTTGAAAGAAGGGGATTCTTTTCAACTAGATGAGGGATTTTATATAGGAGCATTTTGTTGTGGGGGGNTTGGGCTCACCAAGAGTGATTTTTTCCATTAAAAAAATTGATATCCTTTTTGTCATTGGCATCGGAAGCCTAACTTGTTGGTTAGTGCATTCATCCTATTCTTGCTTAACCATTAATGAGGGTGTGGGTATATATAGCAAAAAAGACATAAGCTCTCTCTCTCTCTCTCTCTCTCTCTCCATAAGTGCGTGAGGTTCTTAGATCAAAGATTTTTGTGCATTGCCACTAGGAGAAAGTATATCGTGTTTCGGTAATACTAATTCAGCATCTGTTTTGGTATTTCCTACCCAATAAATAAGTGACACTTATTTCAAAAAACCACATCAGACAATAAATTATTAATTTATCTTCCCAATAGTATAAAAGATTGTGATTAATTTATTAGAGCAGTCTGATGTGGTTTTTTGAAACAGGTTTCACTAATTTATTGGGTAGAAATTACCAAATTATTAATTTATCTTCCCGATAGTATAGAAGATTGTGATTAATTTATTAGAGTAGTCTGATGTGGTTTTTTGAAATATATGTTACTCATTTATTGGGTAGGAAATACCAAAACAGATGTTGAGTTGATATTACCGAAACATGGTATACTTTCTCTTGCCACTAGAGGGTGACCATATATCCATAACCATTGAACACTTTGGACTGTTAACAGGGAGGAAAATTGGAGTTTCTTGGTCCTTTGAATTGTTTAGAGTAAGTGGACACATGGATGACCCAAAAAAAAAAAAAACTTTAGCACAATTAGAAATTTGCTGAGGTATATCATATATGTTAAAACTTGTGAATTAAACCTTTAGTGAAGCTTAAGATCATCTTCACTTTTCATAATTATAAAATGATATGGACCAGATATTAGGTTATTCAAGCTTTATTATTATTATTTTTTCTTCAAGTTGGTATAAAAAATTATAGTATTTATTTATTTTCAATCTTTTGGCAATTACTGATTTGTGAGTAGTAGTACAATTTTATTTATGTATGATATAAGACTAAGGTAAGTACTATGGAAATGCAAAACAAAGGAACAAGATTTAAATGATGCTACACTAAGGTGAGATTGGAACTTTGTCGAACTCATGTATTGAAAGAGTTTTAACTCCAATATGAGCACCAACTTTGGATGTACTAAATGCTTTACACCAAATAGCATTAGATGAGCTAAACTTAAGGGAAAAAAAAAAGTTTGAAGCTACAGTATGGTAGCTCATTCTTTTGTTTTGGATTTTTTTTTTAATTTTAATTAATTTCTCTCTCCTCTCTACTTACTCTCTCTCTCTTCTCTCACCTCTTTCTTTACCGTGGGTTTTACTTTTTTTTTTCTTTTTTTAATAGAAGGTGAGTGATATTTTAGGATATTTTAATGGGTGATACATATCACCCATTAAAATAACTTAAAATAACACTCACCTTCTATTATTTTAACGGGTGATATGTTAACATATCACCCATTAAAATAACCTAAAATCTCATCCTACGTTAAAGTAAGATGAGATTTTTTATAATTATTTAGATGAGATTTTTTATAATTATTTTATAATATAGCCAATATTGATATTCTAATAAAAATGAAAAAAGAGACAATATCTCATTTTAAAAATATATGCAACAAATCTCTCACAACAAATAGACTACACGTCATTTACCTGTAAAATTCACATGCTATACAAGAGTTTTGTACATGTATCGACAACATGTGAATATGCAATAATTATTCTACATAAAGAGCCACGACCCACGAGCCACACATGGTGCAAAGCCTCAATAATTATTTTAATGCTGTAATATGAATGAAAACTTCATTGGTAAGTCCCAATATTTCTTGAGATTTAAAAAAAAAAAAAATCCCACAATTTATTTTCATTTTTTATTATAAAAAAATGCCAGAATATTTTCTATGGGCTATAAAGTACACAAAAAGATCTCTGTCCTCAAACGCTGTTATTCTTGGTAGTATGTACAGAGAGAGAGACTGAGAGAGTCTTGTAGTATTTCTGGGTAAACTTTTTTTTAGCGCCCGCTGACAGTTTGCTATTTTGAGTATTTTCAGACCAAGTTGCAGTTGCAGCACACACGCACGTGCACTCACTGTAGGCTGTAGCTACCTATAACTCCACATTTAGTAAACAATCCAAGTTTCTCAAAAAAAAAAAAAAAAAAAAGGTAAACAATCCAAAATTAAAAAAAAGAAAAAGTAAAAAAAAAAAAAAAAAAAGCAATCCAAAATTAAAAAAAAAAGAAAAGAAAAGAAAAAAGTACCAAACTTCCAGCCGGCACATCTGGTAAATATTCCCCAAATCCATACCCGAATTTTCAAAATATTCTTGAGCACAGCCTCCTTTTCTTCCTCGTCCTGCCTTCTCTTTTTGAACGCAAACAAAATCACCCACCTTTTGCTTTCCTTCTATTCCTACATAAAATATAGGGAAATGTTAACAAGCACCATGCGGCGCTTGTTAACGTTTTCCTTTTTGTGTCTCACTTAAAAAAAAAGAAAAAATTGTTAAAAGTTGTTCAAAAAATTGAAAAGTTATCAGTAACTGTGTTGTTAATGGACACCTTACGATGCCAGTTAGGATTGTTCGCGGTACGGTGCAATGCGATTTTGGGCCATTTTTAGCACCGCACTTTGCAGTGCAGTTTAACTAAAACCATAACTGCACTGCACATTGTTTTTGCGGTCACATGTGTGGTGCAGTGTGGTTTAGAGTTTAGCCAAAACTATAACTGCACCGCATCTCATTTTTTTAGTCACATGTGCGATACTATGTATAAGATGCGGTTTGAAGTCGGTATATTTTTCAAATTTTGAGCTTTTCCTACTTAACTCAAAACAAAATTTTCCCTTTTTTTGGGCTAAGTTTTAAATTATTAAGCTAATTTTTCTTTATTTTGGGTTGGCTTTTCTAGTTAACACTTGCTAGGGTTATTAAATATTTTTTTTTTTGGGAAAACTAGGGTTATTAAACTATTAATAATATATTTAATATTAAAAATAAATAAATATATTAATATATAGAGAGGGTGCAGTTTGTGCGGTTTTCTTATTATAAAACCGCAAACCACACTGCACCATGCGGTGTGGTTATACCATTTTGCAGGCAGTTTTGGTGTGATTTTTGCGGTTTATGCGGTTAGGTGAACACCCTTAGTGCTAATTAACGTAACCCTAAAATATATACTATTAAATAAGTTTATAGAAAAAAAAAATTTATCGGTAAGTCTAGAGACACATCAAAATTACAACAAATTTTACATATCAGATGTGACAAGTTATTATGGTAAGTAATAAAATGGTCTAATGGGTGCGTTTAGAGTAATGGTTAACAATTATTTTAAGAAAGTTTTGACACAATTTTTATAGGAAATAGAAAAAACTGTCAAAATATTAATTTTTTTTTTCATAAAAGTTTTCTTTAAATGGATTGTTAACATTTGCCTTAAGGGCATCTGTTAACATTTTCCATAATAAAATAATGTCAATGATGAACCATGTGAAAATCAATAATAATTTGACAAATTAGCCAGTGTAAAATTTGTTGTGAAAATTGTTATTTATGTAGCATTACTTTTCTTTTACAATCATTTACATCCACTGTTTTACGCAAAATCCACCACTAATGTGAAAATGTTTCATATAAAGAGAAATGCTATATTTACAACATTTTCATAATACTTTTACAACAAATTTAAGTGATAAGTTGTTATTAACTTTATAGCTGATAAAAAAATTAATTTAAATGGTGAGTATAAATTAGAACTACATAACAACTTACAATTTAAGATTTATATTGTAAAAATATTGTGAGTATAACACTTATCTATTTTAAAATGTCCACATCCATGTCTATATGTGAAAAAGTCAAGGAAACTGTAACACAAAACCAAATATGCACACAAAAATTCAAAATATGCTTAAGTCTCATTCTATCATTATTGCACCTAAATTTACTTTTTCAACCACTATTTTAGATGGTTCCATGTGGAAATACTCGGATAAATATTACGTTCACAATATTTTTACAACAAATTTTAAATAATAGATTATTATTGGTTGTTATAGAAGGATAAATTTTTTTTTTGAATTTAAATTAGAATCCAATAACAACTTTACACTTATAACTTTATTACGAAAATATTATGGTATTAACCCCTTCCAAATACTTGAAAAGTTAACGAAATGTCCTAAACGTGGGTCTCGCTCACATTCGAGAGATACACACGTCAGATGTCGGGAGGAGAACAACACGGCATCATTTTACTACGATTTCGCAACTAACTAATAATTCACCAGATTTAGGCTGTCTGTAGGCCGACTGAAAAGAAAAAAAGAAAAAAGAAAAAGTCTTCCATTTATTTTCTTTTGGGCCGTTTCTAGCAGAAACGTTGGTGGATGGTTAAGCTCCACGTGTCAAAATCAGGTTCGTCTGTTTCCATTATAAATAACCCCTTTAAAAAACAACTAAACACCCCAAACCCATCAATAGGGTTAAAAACATAAAAACTCAAAATCTATCACCGTTTCCCAAAATACTATCAACAGGGAAGGCGGTAGAGAGAGAGAGAGAGAGAGAGAGAGATTTGATTCAGTTACCGGCGGTCTCTAATTCGCTTGGTGCAGGTCGGGAACTACTTCGCTTCGCTTGTTAAAAACTGGAGTTTCATTTCATTTATCACTTATATATAATAAAAATAATATATATAGATAGCCAGGTGGCGTTTTGGGATTGGTTAGGGGGCGAATTGGATCCCGCCTTGCATCAACTGAATCGGAGACCGCGGTGAAGAAGAAAGATGTTTTACAGGTTGCATGGATCTCGCGCTCATTCTCAGATCTCAGGTCCGGTTTTTCTATTTTTTTTTTTTTTTGTTATTTTTGTTTTTGATAGATACTTAAGATTTGAATCTATCGCGTTCGCTCTATCATGATTGCTCGCTCGTCAATATAAGACGCCAATTGGTTTTTAGTGAAGAGGGGATTTGAATCCGGTCTCTTGTTACCATGCTATTTATAACCATTCAGATTCCAAGTCTCTAGATTTTGGACCTCCTTTTTCTATAATTAGAAACATTTTGATTTACCGGTAATGGTAAAAGTTCAGTTTTTTTTTTTTTTTTACTTTTTTTCATTATTTTATTTTATTTTGATTGTTTGATCCAATATTTGCTATTCTTGTGGATCCAGTAATTTAATCATTCTTAACCATTTTAAGTTTTTTTTTTCAAAAAAAAAAAAATCAAAATTTTGGGGTGAATTGCATACAGGTATTTAGGTGTAGTATATCAGATTTGCTAATTAAATTCAAACGCGTAGCGGCATTGAATTTAATTGTCTTTGAAAAATATAACAGTGTTTGTGCTTTGTTGATAATTGCGACAATGTGTTTGAATTTGGTTTGATTGGATTACCTAAAAGTACGGCACCTAAGGAACTGTACTTGAGTTTTGGCCTTCGTTTTTTTATTTTATTTTATTTTATTTTTTATGTGAATCTATTTATTGTCTTAGTTGAATTTAGTTTTGTAATTTGATTTCAATTTGATGTAGTATTTATAGTTAAAAATTGAGAATATTTGAGACATGGCATAGTTTAATGCAACTATTTATAGCATTTTATTTTTCGTGAGAGACATGGCGCAGTTTTTTTTTTTTTTTTTTTTTTTTTTTTTTTTTTTTTTTTTTTAAAATTGTTAACATTTACTCGTTATGGGTCTCAGCTTAGTAAAACAATTGAAAGGCATGACGTTGTTTGCGTTTGCGTTTGCGTGATTCTGTATTTACCAATTCGCTAAAAACCCTTTGGTTTACCTTTGTTAAATAAATGGGACCGCTATACGGGAGTGCATGTGGCTTGAATTAAGATTTTCTAGATTTGACATAGTACTAAAACTTCAATTTCAAAATTTGAGTGTCGGAATTTCCAGTTTATTGTGTCAATTTGTTGATACATGCTTTGGTGGAATCATCAAATAATCATGCTGTAATATGATAATGACAGGCTTTTACGTCTAGTTGACATGATGTTGTATGTTTTAAATTTGTATTGGGTGTAACATGTAAGCAAACAATGCTATGATTACAACTGTAGCTTTTGTTGGAGACTTAAATACATGCTTACATTATGGTCTTAAATGGTGCACCTTTTTTTTTTTTATGCATAAACTTATGGTTGGCTAGTTAGGTTAACAACAGGGCATGTGCTTGCATAAGATATTCTATCAATTGCAAGGCCGCACATTGACTGAATTGTAAACTCAGAGAGAAGGATATACTGTGCTTGTGGTGCTTTATGTTCTCAGCATCTTTTTCCATTTCCCCACCTGCAGTGGCCTGAAATTTTTCCTGTTTTAGATTTATGTGCTTGTCTTTCTGTCTTTTTCTTTTTGTTGGATATTTTTGTTTTTATATTATTTTTTATTATATAAATTATGATGATAATATGTGTTGCGCATGAAATATTTTTATTTTTGGACCAATTGACTAGTTGGGTTATTGATTGGTGCGTCTAAGTTGTGCACTGTTGGATTAGGTGTGCATCTTCCTAAATTTAGGTTTTCACTCTTATGTTATTTATTTATTTTTAAATCATGGATCACAATATACTGCACTTGTGGTGCCTCATATTCTTGGCATCTTATTAAACTTTCTCAGAGGCAATAGTGCACTGCGCTTGGAATGCCCTATATTCTTGGTAACTTATTGAACTTTCCCAGACAGTACAAAGTTCTTTCATCCTCCTTTGAATTTCCCATTTTTGATATTGCAGGTCTTTCCTTTCTTTCTGTGTATACGTTAAATTAGTGCTTTCCATCCCTGCTTCATATATTCTTTCCTTTAATAATTTGGACAGAATATTTTGTAGAAATACAAAGTTGTTCACCAAATGATGCTAGTCAAGATGCTTATTGAAAAATAATTTTTCACAAATGCTTTAAGGGAAAAGATATAGATTCCCATCCAGTTGCTGCTGTTATCTTCTTCAGAAAGTCTTTCTTTCATTAAAAGTTGGCTTTATACTTCTCAATTGATTTGTTAAGGCTTCTTTCCTATCTTGTTTTCATGTTTTAAAATATCAATGTGAAACAAACCCCCCACCCCCAACAACAAAACCCTGCCCCCATAAACACTTTTTTTTTTTTTTTTTTTTTTTTTTTTGGCACAAAATTGAGAAACATTTTTTTCTTTTTTGATAGCATATGTTGTTTTCAGACACTTTTCTGTATATTGAAGAAGGCAATCCATTCATAATTAATCCACTAAGAAAAATGTTGAAAACTGAGATATTGCAGGCGTAGGTTTGATACCTGCCTGTGTTTTTCTTAGGCACCATTGGCTTGTATCAATGATTATAGGCATAGATTA
>NW_027070896.1:5552-9247 GCF_002906115.3 Quercus suber | reverse complement strand
AGTTTTTTTTTTTTTTTTAATAAACAAAACCGGTGATTGATTATCATGTAAAGAAAAGTTGTCTCATTAAAAATACTATATTTTATTAGGATTAAAATTTTGATGGCAAAGGGATTGGCTTACTGGTTCCTAAGGCCTAATGATATCCACGAGATCTTGGGTTTGAAACATCTTACTGAGATCTTGGGTTTGAAACCTCTTGCTAGCATCTTGGGGCCACCTTCATGGAATTCCTCTCTATAATAACTTGGTGCGTGCAAGACGATAGGACTACATATACCCAAGAGAATGCTCAGATACTTAAAAGGTCTAGACACAACGCCCATGCAATAGTGACTACTTGTGCTACCTGATCATCTCTTGCGTCTTCGTTTATCAACAAACTCCACATAAGGTCTTGGAATGATTGGTTTGCCACTGTCTTACGCGAGAGCACCAACTTTGAGCACTCCCACGCCTCTTTGGCTTTCGGACAACTCCACAAAACATGAACCACTATCTCCGGCATCTCTTTATAGCTTTCACAGGCATCCTCTTGAATTATCTTTCTCTACAACAAATTGGCCTTCATTGGTAGGGCATCACGGCATACTCTCCATACGAAGTGTCAAACTTTATGTGGTATAGGAATGCTCCATATATTTTTCCAAAAATGCCTGAGAATGCTATTGTCTGAGCTAGTGCCCCTGTTGGTTAAGAGTGACCAATTCAATGCCAAATTATAGGTACTTCGCACCGTAAATAGACCGTTCCGTGTCTCAGTCCAAATGAGCTTATCAGGTGGCAATCGAGAACAAATGGGTATGCTCTTAATAATATTAGATTGTGGGGGAGGAATAATGCATCAATAATCATGGACTTCCAATCAGCAGTGGCATCATCTATCAAATCTTGCACCCGAGTGTCTGATTGCAGAAAGAGCCTTGGAGAGGCTACTCTGTGTGTGGATAGAACAAGCAGCCACCTATCCTCCCAAATACGAATACCTGCCCCATTGCCAACTCTCCACCTTAAACCTTATTTAACCAAGTCTTGTGCTGCCATTATGCTTCGCCACGTATATGAGGGATTATTGCCAATTGAAGCATGTATAAAATCACACCTTGGGAAGTATTTCGCCTTCAAAACTCTATAAACTAGTGAATCATAGCCCACTTGGAGTATCCATCCTTGTTTATCCAATAAACCCATACCTCCATTCGACTTCGATTCACACATCTTCTCCCAACTCAGCCAAGAGATTTTGTTCTCATCTTTCCTTTGTCCCCACCAAAACTTCCTAATCATAGTTGTCAACTCCTCCCAAAGAAAGTCTGGTATTTTGAAGCAACTCATGGTGTAGGTTGGTATAGCTAAGGCCACTGCCTTGATTAATACTTCCTTTCCAGCTTTAAATAACATTTTCTCCTTCCATCCTGCCAATTTCTTGCCAAGCTTCTCCTTTATATCATTGAAAGTGTTTTTTTTGTTTCTTCCCACAAGTGACGGTAGGCCTAGATACTTAGGGGCATTGCTGCTAAAGAATAGGGAGGTTTTTGCCTGGTTCAGCTACTGCCCTAAAGCTCTTTCATATACTTCCAAGACTCTTTGCAATGAATCACATTTAGCTAACGAATAAAAGATGAGGCTCTCATCTGCAAGAAATAAATGGGACAGTTTTGACCCACCGTGAAAAAGTGGCCCTATTTTGTAGACAATATTGCAGTTGAGTTGTCTATACTTAAATCTAGAGGTGTAAGGTATTTTTGAACCAACAAAATGTCCATTCCAAACCGAACAAAACTCTTAAATAGTAGTATATACTACTATAGAATGATACACTTTATTTTTGAATTATTAATTTAAATATAATTATGATATTAAAATATATGACAAAAATTATTAAGCATTTATTTCACTTAATAATTAATGATTAAGATATAAAAGGATAAAGTTACTTTTATAAACTCCAAAGAATATTCCCTCCTCGATTTTCATTTTACACCGATTGTAATGGTCTTTCCACCAAAAGAGTTGTAGGAATGCTCGTGAGATCCCGTGCCATTAAAGAGAGTTTTGAAACCGATTGTAATGTTCTTTCCACCAAGAGAGAACTTCAAACTTTGGATTTTGCCTTTTGCTAAGTCTAGGCTCTTCTAAATACAAGTCCAATTGAGATTTTTTTTTTTTGTTTTGCCTTTTGAGTCACTATTGAATTCTTTTAATTTTGTTTTGTTTACTGTTTTGTCACTTAGTAGCCGAGTTTGTGCTAGTTAGATCGATATTACTATATTAGTTAGACAAACTTGGACGTGTTGTTAATAATAATTAGTAGTCTTTGAAGTAGAACTTAGTTACTTAGTATTTAGTAGTCTTAGTTAATGAATGTTACAACTAGAAGTAGAGCTTAGCAATTAGTAGTTAGTGCTGCTTACTTAGTAGCGTAGTTTGTGTAGACAAAGAACAATAGATGTTTTAGGCTTTAGCTTACCTTTTGTATCTTTTATCCCTTTCATTTAACTCTTTATTTATTTTTAATAAATAGCAGGCACAACACACAAGTTCATTGTGCCATTTATGATAATGTTATGCACCTAGAAGTAATCTAGCACAACTTGCCATGTAATTTTTAAATATTTTTTAGGGAAAAAAGTTATAAAAAAAAAAAAAAAAAAAACAAGTGGGCCAAGGATTGGCCCATATTTATTTTGGGTAAAAAAAATTGAGTTCGAGCTAAGTCGAAACAAGTCAGTTCAGGTTGGGACAGCGAATTTTGGCCCGTTTTGCCATGTCTACTTTCAACCTAATCAAAGTTTTTTATTAACTTTTGTGATTTTCTCAATGTTATTAAATCACAAGTAGTTTGGGTCATATTTGGCTTTTATAGAGTAATTATTAGGTACTTTGAGAGTAGGGTAACATGGTACTTGATGATGCTGAAATCGTCAGTAGATGGGTTCGTCCAAATGGATCAATGCAAACTCGTCCAAGTTCCCGTAAGTTTAATAAGAATAAAGGGGAATCCTCTTAGGGTGGTCACCGGTATAATGTAGGCCACAGAGTCTCCGTTGATAAAGTCAGCGAATAAAACTCAAGAGATAGAGAATTCTGTAATGAGGGTAAAAATGATTAGAGCGTATCTACCTTGTCTTGGATTTGGTAGGTCCTATATATAGGCTCTCCTTAGTAGCCGTTTCTCTTCTTAAATGGTGGTTTAAAGGCTGTTTAGATAACGTCTCAGGTCTACTTCAATTCAGTCTTAATGGAGGTTTCAACAGTCTTCTTATTGATATGTAACCACTGGGGCATTGAATGACTACTTTTATGACGCTACATCCTCGTCCAAGCTGGCTCTCCTGGACGAGGTATTTACTCGGTCTATCAATACTCATTCTCTCATATTCATGATGAATCTTATTAACCAAATTCGTCATGGGGTCCATCATTAATGTGAGAGGATATAACATCATATCACTTTGATTACCTAATAATTTTCCACATTATAAGTAGGCGTTGACGTTATCCTATCTCGATCCATGCCTATGTAAGCTACAACATTCATCCCAATAAGAAATCTAGAGTTCAATCCCTACTTACACAAAAAACAAATTGGTGTCTTAGTCTAATGATAATCACCAGGAGTAGACATCATGGGTTAAAACTTTTTATTAAAAAAAAAAAAAAATTTAAATTAAAAATTAAAAAAAAAAAAAAAA
>NW_027070896.1:0-3685 GCF_002906115.3 Quercus suber | reverse complement strand
TATAAATGAGTTAAAAAGCTCTAATTCGACAAGTATAACGTTGCTCTAACAACTAGTGTTGAAAGAGCTTTCACATAATGTAAAGTAGAATAAAAAAAAACTTTCTAAAGCTTTTATTGATCAAAGCAAGATTGAAATAAACCAACTATAAGATTTAAAGAAGCTTCCATAACACATATTTTTATTCTCCATGTTTTTTCCCTATGCTTAGGTACTCATTGGGTAGCATCATTTCTTATTCAAAAGGTTGATACTTCCATTCGATCAAAGAAGAGGCCAGAAGACCCACCTTCAGGCATCAAAGCCAACATCACAGGACTTTTTGCACCTTCTTCAACAGTTAAAACTCCACTGTTGTGGTTAATGTCTGTGCTGGTATACCCTGGACACACGGAGTTGATTGCTATTTTGGGGTACTTCTTTGCTAGAACCCTTGTATATGCATTAAGAGCTGCCTTGGAGACTATGTAAGCAGAAATATTAACAGGCCAACCTTTGGTTTCAATCAAATTCTCCTTGACATCTTCTAGAAATCCTTTCACCACCTTGTCCACTTTCTCTTCTGTGAGGCCATCAATATCTCCAAGCTCTTTCTTTGCATTCTCATTTGAAATAAGCTGAAATATTAACATAATTGAAATTTTAATTTCTTGAAAAAAAATTTCAAGCAATCTCCTAGAACCAAATGTTTAGTGCAGGTCCAACACAATCGTCGCAGCCATAATCTTGCACTCTATATTGCCGTGAAATATTAATGACCAAATATAGCTGATTATAAATGGTTTAATAAGATGAGTTTTACATTCTGTACCTTTAATTGTCCCAAGGCGGAGGAGACATTAACTATTCTTCCTGAATTGGATAATAGAAGAAGCGGAATAAGTGCTTCGCTCACTTGCTTTGTTCCATAGTAGTTTGTTCTCAAACAATCCTCAGTTGTTTGATAAGTTTGCTTTATGACTTCCTTTAGAGATATGGCATTTGGACCTAAAAGCTGTATCATTATATGCAAAGGTATTAAATGATGCCACAATACTCTTCTTTATAAAACTTGATTAATTTCTATTTTTTTTTATTTTATGATTTTCTTTTATGGCCACCACCACAGCCTCAAGCCACATTAAATTCTTCATATTGCAAGTCATCAAAATTTTGGGATATGCCTTCAATTTGAGAGAGCTTGTTCTGCATAAAGGATATGTATCGTTTTCTCTAACAACATATGGAATTCACAACTATATAAGACTACATGTGATGACAAAATAATGTTATTATATGGTTATGATGAGTCATCATATGATTCACATCATACTATGATGTAGGTTTGTCCAAGCAACCCGACCACCCAACGAGACCAACCATTGGCGGCCCGATCCGATCCTTTCATCGATCAACAGTGGGTCCCTTCTCTTAGAAACGAACTCCGGCCAATTATGTGATAGGTGTCTTCCACGAAAAACCAAGCCACCCTACCTGACCGAAAAACACTTCAAGCAACCCTCGTATCTACCTAGATCCGACAACGATTAGGCCCTTTGCCTCTTAGATCCAGCCATGTTTGGGCTTTCGCCACTTAGATCCACTCAAATCTCGCGATGTTTAACTTAGATTTGCTCAAATCTAACGATGTTTCTCTTAGATATGGCCGGTAGAGTTCCGCCTAGATCCACTCAAATCTGACCTAACCTTTCTCTCCTTCACCCAAATTGGGCAAAGATCTACCTTCCTCCACCCACCACCAACAAATAATCTGCCAGAGCTCGATTTAACTCAACTCGTGATTGTTGGCAGTTAGCCATGGGTCTTCACTTCTTCCACTCAACCTAAACGGTTTGAGTAACAAGTTAACCTCAAACCCTATTCACCCAACCCGTGGACATCCCAACTATAATGTACCCTCATACAGACAATAACTTAATGATGGATGAAATTACTTGTAGAGAAAAAACTTCAAAATTTTCAAAAATTTGCCACAACAATCTCAACAATTTTACTATCTAAATTTTTCAAAAAATTTGACCCAAAACAACATCGTTCAACGAAAGCAATGACATAACATTGAGTAGGGATGTGCAGCCAACCCGCCAAAACCAACCCGATCCTACCCAACCTATCATGTTGGGTCGGGTTGTGAGATTATTTTTTACAGTCAGTCGGGTTGGGTTTAGGTCGTAAGATTCGCAAATCCACCTAACTCGACCAAACCCACCTATAATTAATATATATTTAAATTAAAAATATATATATATTTAAAAATATATTATACAATTTTGTTATTTTCTTTTTTGTCCCTCTTCCTAAATAAAACTCAAACCCTAAGTTCTTCTAGTTTAGTTTGTGTTAGTTTGATGTTATTTTCAAGATTATGTGGTTATAAATTTGCTCTCATTTATGGTGGGGTTGTTCTAATGCTCAATTTAAAAATAACATTGGAAACTCTAGGATTTTTTTTATAGGGGGGTTAGCAATGACAAAGCTAGAAATTTGTCATGGGGGGTAAGTAAAAAATAAAACGATTTTTTTTCTATACATACAACTTCCATATTATATACAATAATCTAAAATAGAATTCTAAATATAATTCAATATACAATACAACTATATTGTACAAAAGTCTAAAAAGGTTATTAATAGTTTAAATATCAGTAAGATAACAAATATAATTAAATAATTAATCGTACATTTTTTTCAAATTAATAATAACTTAATATATTTATATTTATTATCAATTAAATAAAAATATATGATAAAGAAGAATAGTAACACACCTAGGAGTAAATGTGAAACTAAGAAAAAAATAGAAAATAGTAACTAATATAAGTTTTTGCTTATAAAGTGTATGGCTTTTTAATCATACACGTGATCACTCTCTTGGAATTTGAGCAAGTACTAAAAGATTTCTTAGACTTGAAAATCTATAGAGTATTTATCAAGCTTTTTGATCAAATAAAAAAAAATTAGAAAATATAGAAGAAAAAAAAGAGAGATAAGGATAATGGGAAAGAATCACATATGTAGATAGAGATCTATTGGTTGTAACAATAGTGTAATTTTTTGCTTATGAAGAAAAAAAAATTAACAATAGTGTAATTTTTTGCTTATGAAGAAAAAAAAAAAGTGCAAGGAAAAACAGCTTCATTTTGCTATCAACAATAAAGTAAGCAAAAGTCCCAGAGAGAGAGAGAGAGAGAGAGAGAGAGAGAGAGATATATATATATATATTTTAACAAAGGGGCAAAAATTTGAAACATTTTTTTAATAAAATTAAATACACAATACTTTTGCAAATATTTTATAACTAGGAGGCAAGTTGTAAATGGTAGGTAAAAAGTAATGTTAATTGTGGGTCCAAATAAAAACTAGTTACAACTTGCCATATAATATTTATTGTAAAAATATTGTGAAAGTAGCATTAAGATGATCATATCCACCTTCTTAAAAAACAAATGATCATATTCAAATTTATTTTAATTGGGTTTAAATACACTTTAGAGTTAGGGTGCTCAAAATTTTATTTTAGGGGGTCAAACCAAAAGTTTAAAAAAATATATATATATATATATAATTTTTGATAAGTCAACGAATTTATTTGAACCCCTGGCTTGAACATAATGCCGCTCATGAATAATAATAATAATAATAATAATAATAATAATAATAATAATAAATTGTCAAATCCATGAGT
>NW_027070895.1:0-9458 GCF_002906115.3 Quercus suber | reverse complement strand
TAAACCTATAGGTCGTATGCTAACAAAACATAATTTTGAGAAGCAATTTATATTTTCTAAAAGAAGCCCAATGTTATTTAAGGTTGGGTGAGTTATTAAAAAATAGAAATAAAAGAATAAACAACTAATGACTGATGAACTACACATCTCTAAGAGCAGGTTAGCTCAACTAATTAAAGAGTTAGTTTGGTAAGATTTGGTTTGCATCCAGTGTTTCAGTGCATCGAATTGGACACAATTCGAACATACATTCAAAATTAGTCACATGTTTGCATTGCGTAAAGCTTTGCTCAGGTCAAAACACTCTTATTTATAAATAATAATAAAAATAATGATCATAATTTTCTAAAAATCCTTTATAAATAAATATTTAAAAAAAAAAAGGAAAAAAGAATTCCCTCTAAAAGTTTGAGGTTAGAAATATGATAGAAAAACACCCTAACTTAGCTTCAATGTACTCGAGCAACTCATTCGAGGAACCTAACCTTCCTACCATTCCTACAACCTAACACATGCATGGACCAGGCCCTAACACGTGCATGGACCAGGCCCCCTCCCCCATATACACTTAACACTTCTTCTGCATATGTGTGTATAGTTTAAATAGAAGTGTTTATAGGCTACACCACACCAGCTTTGATTCTGTATTTCACTAATATATATAGCCTACCTATTATTTTATTTGATAGGGTTGGAATCTCCCATCTCCAATCTTTTAACAATCAGATTACTAGATAAAATAGTCAAAACAATAGAAAACCAAATTTACTTGTAAGAGCACTAGCATCAGCTCTGGCAAGTTAAATGTCATTTTAACAAACTAAAATCTACTTTATATATTTTTAACACATAATTTTACAATACATCATACATCATATCTTCTATTTTATTAACATTTAATACATTAAAATAATATTAGTCTCATCATATGCGCTTTGTGCATGCAATGAGGCTTTTTTTATTTTTGGGTTTAGTGTCATAATTTTACATTCATAACTAAATTTTCTATAACACCTTTCATATAGTTCACCATCACAAAAGATCATAAAGTTACCAATTCACAATATATGTAGTTGATAAAGTATGATACACAATATAATTCAATTGAAAAAGTAGTATATAAATTTTGTTCATAGACTTACCAACTTTGACAGGAAAACGCCTAATTATTAAGAAGAATTCAATATATGAAATAGGAGCGTAGAAGAAGATAGTGCCGGTTAGCAATAGGATTATAGAATGAAGAAAAAACTGAAGGAATATTTTGGGTTTGCAATTTAAGAGATTTAATGTTAATAGAATTTTTCCTTATTCATTCCACAATTCCACAACGTTAGGAAAGGGAAGAGAAGCAAGGGTGGCGACACCTTAAGGCTAAGGTGGTCTCAGGACCACCCTGACCTGAAAAAAAAAATTTATATATAATAATTTAAAATTTTTTTATTTGTCTACCCTTTAAAAAAAATTTGGGAACACTCTCAATTTTTTTTATGCCAGATTATTCAGGGGTACCCGCTGCCATTGTATTGTATTGACTACTCTGGAGAAAGGTCGATGTTGGAATAAAAATAAGAAATATTATATAAATATTCTTATTATTTACATAAAACAAATTACCAACGAGATGTAGCGAAGTTGATACACGAACTAGGTCACTTCTTGAGGTGATACACGTAATGTAAGAATAATTTAGTGTAATAAATAAATATTTTTGTATTCTATCTCAAAGATACAATAAGCCCGACCACCTAACTATATACCCTTACTAGTCTATATTACTTGTATAAGTTGTATGGTAAAAAACTTTCAAATACACACACATGAAAGGATTAAAAATATGATTATCTTTTGGACTTGTAGGAATGTATATATAGGCTAAGGAACCCATAACATTTAAAAATGTTTTTAATGAGTTTGAATCCTTATAGCATTGGCATCATCCATCAGGTGTGAGANTTTTTTTAATAGAACATGGGTTAGTGGGAATTTTTTTTTTTTTTTGGTGATAAACATTGGGTAGGAATTTTGTATCTATCTAGTATCTACTATCTAGTGGGGAGTTTTTACTTTGTAGGTTTCTTGTTTTTAATTTTTGTCAATTTACGGTTTAAACCTCATTTCTTATATTTTAGGAATAAAGATAAATTAATTATATTAGGGGTAATTTTGGAAGTCAAAAAGGTAATAACTAACTCTCAAAATCCTCTTAATAAATAGAAATAACAAACCCATTAAAATAATATTGTAAGGACGCAGTTTGAGTCCTAAGCCCAAAAGTTAAAAGAATTTAGACCCAAAAAGCCCAATACAATGAATTTGTAGAGAGTGGGTTGGAAAATTAGGCTATAATGAGTTGGGCAGTAATTATAGTGGATCCAAATGACAATATGGTAAAGATAGCCTGATTTTCTCTAAAGAAAATAGTCATCAGTACAGTTCGAGAAAATCAATCCTTATATATATTTCTTGAAGTTAATTACAAGTACAACTCTTATTACTACAGTATTTCTTTCTCAAATTTTTCAATTTTTTTTCTCTTAGGGCCTCCCTTCTATTTTATATTATCATTTCCCTTTCATTTTTGCCCTCCTCGTGTAGATTAGATTGTTGGTGTTGATCCCTATTACATCAACACCTTCTTGAAGTCTTTGGAGAATAGCTGTAAGACTGAAAACCACTGTTCAAATATCACTTCCTCATTAATGCAGCTAGAGAGTTAGTTGCAAAGTATTCAATGTTGTGGTAGTAGCTTTTCCTTAGATATTTCTCAGCTCCTATTTGTCCTGTATGCTTGTAATGCATATCCTTATCAATAGAATTTCCAGGAACGTCACTCTGGATGACAAAACACACTTTCTAACCTCTACTTTGTTTAGTTGAGGAGATACTCCTCCTCAGCCTACATTTCCTAGCTTTCCCATTCGTAGCTTGCTCATGGAGTTCTGAGTCTCATATCTTCGTTACTGTTTATCTGTCCTCGAACCACTAAGCGTCCTCGAATAAGGCCCAAGGCTCAACATATATTCTTGAACCCCTTAACCGTACAAATATAATATAAACAACCATTTTTCATTTCACACACACACACACACACACACACACACACACACTCTCTCTCCCGTCTAAAACCCTCTCTCTTCTTCCCCCAATTCAAATTTTCTTCTTCTCAAAACCCAAATCAAACCATTTTTCTTCTCCTAATTGCCTCATCTCTACACCAACCCAAATCAGCCAAACCAAATCCAATGTCAAACCCAAACTAACCAAACCTAAACAAATCCAACCACCACCACCCACAACCCAGAAAAGCCAACAACCACCACCAATAGAAAGACCCACACCTAAATAAACACCTAAATAGACTCAGCACCACTGCCCACAACCTAACACCACCACTCTCTCACACCTGATGGATGATGCCAATGCTATAAGGATTCAAACTCATTAAAAACATTTTTAAATGTTATGGGTTCCTTAGCCTATATATACATTCCTACAAGTCCAAAAGATAATCATATTTTTAATCCTTTCATGTGTGTGTATTTGAAAGTTTTTTACCATACAACTTATACAAGTAATATAGACTAGTAAGGGTATATAGTTAGGTGGTCGGGCTTATTGTATCTTTGAGATAGAATACAAAAATATTTATTTATTACACTAAATTATTCCTTACATTACGTGTATCACCTCAAGAAAGTGACCTAGTTCGTGTATCAACTTCGCTACCTCTCGTTGGTAATTTTGTTTTATGTAAATAATAAGAATATTTATATAATATTTCTTATTTTTATTCCAACATCGACCTTTCTCCAAGAGTAGTCAATACAATACAATGGCAGCGGGTACCCCTGAAATATATCAAATAAAAGACCTATCTATATTTGTTGTATTAATGTTTTATTCGAAAAAAAAAAAAAAAGTGTTAGAAATAAAAAAGAGTTATAAAACATGTTATTTGAGCTAATACATTGAGTTAATGTACTTAAGCTAATATTTGGGCTCATAAAATATGTGGATTTAAATTTTATGTTTACAGTTTTTAAAAAAAAATATATATATATATATATATTTATGTTTACACACACATATATATGTATAAACATATACATACATACATCATACATACATATGTGACATAACCCAATATTAACTTGTACCAAAATATTTGGTAATATCAAAACAACTTTTGGTATTGTATTGACTATTTTACTTTCTCCCATCGAGGTTGAGAAAAGAATACTTGTGATAGAAACATCAATTTCCGTATAAATATTTTTATGTATATTCTAGAATATAAAAGCATGTCTGCCAATCATTTACTGCCTTCGTGACTGCTGAAAAATATCCACTCAAGAACCTATTGAACCTACATTCATAGAGACATATAGGCTAACGAATCTCTAACCCTCTGTACTATTAGAATGTACAATTCTACATTGACTAACCAATAACCAAGCGGTTGTCCCCAAGCTTGGTTTGCGCAATGAGATATAATCCTATAATTAAGAATATAGATAGGGTTATGACTTTTAAAAAATATTGCCATATCAATTATAATGAAAAAAAAAAAAAAAAAACTCCTCACCCTGTTAAATCAATGGATAATAGAAGGATGGTGATCAATATATAACACAGCTCTCCATGCAACCTTTAAGGAAATGTTTAATAACCTCTTCTATAAACGAGCCAGCAGATTCAACCAACTCTAAAAGTTCGGCCAACAGCACTATAAGTGATTTGTCGTAAAATATTAAAATGATACTAGATATATGTGAAATGATCTGAACACTTATCCCACTTAGAATAGACTTTTTAAACTCATCTTTAAGGCTTTAAAGCTTAATTTGCTTTTGGTGTAATTAACATCAAGCTTTTGATAACATTCCAAACTTCACAAGTTGGGTAAACTTTCTCCAAGGATTCAAACACCTCTGTAAGTTTGTTTTGATAAGAGAAAACAAACCAATTATACCTAAGCAAGATAAAAAAATCACATCAACATGTTAGGAATCAACGGCAAGGCAATCAATATTATATTGGAATCGCCTGTATTTATGGTATGTGTTGTGCCGACCATTAAATTGGTATCGGTACTTCTCTGGAACAAATTGGATGAAATATCAGCTTGTAACAAAAAAAATTTAAGTGGTTTGGCTTATATTGATGTTTCAATCAATACAATAAAATTAATTAAAAATGTTAAAATAATGTTATAAAAAATGTTTTTTTTAAAAGAAAAAACATGTTATTTAAATTAATAGATTTGGTTAATGTACTTAAGCAAATATTTGGGCTTACATATGGTTTTTAAATTATATGTTCATAAACATATAAATAAACAAAAATATGCTCATACATAAATATATACAAAACATTACATATGTATGTAAATACGTACATACGGTAACCCTAAATATATACAAACATTACATATATATATATATACACACATAGGGTTCGATTGTTCAGAAGGTAATGCTTTATTGACAGATTCCAACAAATCCGTGGAGTGCGGTATTTACCATCAACTGTGGAGGGAGACTGAAAAGCACAACGCAAATTTTCTTTTGATTTGTAAGAGAGCATTTGTGGCTATATAAGTAAATAGGTGAAACCACGATCAGGATCAAGCTTGTGCTGAGGCTGTGGTGCCACCAGGCCAACATTTAGGAGTAGGTCTTTAGAAAGATCTTCAGGGTTCAGAAGAATTTAAAGGCTAACTAGAGGCTGCAAGGGCATTCAAATATAGTAGACAATAAGGATTGGAAAATTTTTATAGCTATAAAGTCAAATTTACGGATGAGGAGACAAAATAAAAGAAAAAAGTTGACAGAGGAAAGGAAAGTGGGGGGAAAAAACTTTGGAGGTGATTGAGGATATTGCACAATCTCATATAAATTTGAACATAAATTAATTACTTCTTGCTTAATAAGACCAAGTAAAAGTCATGTTCATAACTCTTAAGGGTAAAAGAAAAATGTTGAGAAACTGATAGTTTAGTTTCATGCTACATCCTCTTTCTTTGAGGTAAGATCAGCACAACATAAACCCTTTTGCTTTTGTGCGTGTTTATATATATATATATATATGTGAGTTTGACTTACCTCCAGTACTTTTTTAACTAGAAACTCCTTTTGTTTTAATGAAAAAGAGTCATGTCACCCACTAACTAAATAAAATAGGGAGATTAAAACCTACTAACACTTCTCATTGTGTATTTAAAACAAAAGAAAACCTCCAGTTAAAAAAATACTGGAGGTAAGCCAAATCCCAAGTTTATAGGTTGCTGAAACAAAGGGCCATCCAGTAAAAAATGGTAGGCTTTCAAAGCATGAAAAAAGTTGAACACTTCCTAACAGCTGAAATATATCTTTTATTTAAACTTTCAAAGCAACAGCAAAAACGACTCTTTTTGCATTCAATGCCATATACCAACTTGAATCTAAGCCAATCCTAAAGGTTAAAAGTTAGGTATAGTACTTTAGGTTCAATACATTAGGTTCCCCAATTAAATTCAAACACTTGGTCACATTGATTGACTAATAAAACACAACTAATGTTATCTTGTCCCAGGACAATTAAATTCAAAACAACCAAGCGTTTGAATTCATTGGGCAACCTAATGTACTGCACCTAACTCTACCCAATCCTAAACTAGTAGTAACAAACATTGCACTGTTAATTATATTGATCTTACTCATGCAGAAAGCAAGTTAACATCATAGCAGATAATAAAAACAAAGAAGGTGCCATTGAGTTAGAGCTCACTGCCCTGCACAAATTTCTTACTTTCCTGATTGAATTGTTAAAGAATGCACGCCTCATGGGACTCAAGCCCAAAATCACCTCTTAATATGTTAAATACTTACGTCACAACATAAAGATCATCTCTACCACATCCAAGGTGATCCTCACCTACACTACTGCTTCTGTCACCTCCAACTGTTGTAAGCATGAAGGATAAAAGGTATAATTGGTTGGCAATCAAATGCAAACTCCCCTCCCTATGTTATATAAGCAATGTCTAAGGTCATATAAGCAAATCTGAAAGTGTTAAGTGTGTACATTAAAATGAAGTAGTGTTAGTGACAAAAGTATAAGATTAAAACAAGCTCATAAGAAACAGAAAGAAGGCATTATGGTTGAAAAGTGCAAGCTTCTGTATCAATGTCTAAAACTACTCACTACAATTATCTGGCTCATAAAGAAATGACAAAAAATGGTCCTTTCAATCATAAAGCAACAAACAAAAACAAACATACAACACTAGTAATTGCAACCCTGGGTCCAATATTCAAGGGTAATAGGACCGGACAATCCTACTATTCAGATTGCAATTTTAAGAACCACATACCATGCTACCATATGATATCTACGACTACAGAAGATCAAAGCAAGAATAACTCTTATTAATAGCAGAAAAGCAGAACATCCATTTGAAATTTCAGAGCTATAATGACAATGACATCTTTCAGTCAATTCCACAAAAATACAAACATTGAAGTTGCAAAGTTGGACTGTTATTTAATACTAATATTGTTAATTTACATTTCTCATAGTCACGCAAAATACAAAACAACATGATACCAAGCAGCAGAGATTAACTCTTAATCTTATTTTCCAATAAAAATTCTAGATAACTGTTCCACTTGGTAAGTATTTTTGCTTTTCTTTAACTTTACTAACCTTGAATTATTTCAAGTGGGAAAAATAAAATAGAACTTTAACCCTATTCCATCACAAACACTGCTACAAACATCAAAACCAAATTCTTAGCTCAAAAATCACAATCAGCAGCTAACACTTCCATTATGGAAGCAATCACCTCCGCTAGAACTCATGTCACACCACTGCTTCAGCCTCCACACACCACAAGAACCAGATATGAAACCAGGTAATTTGTGACAACAGAGAGTATCATCTTGCCAATACATGCATTTTTTTAATCTAGAACATCAATTTTTAATAGAACACATGGCATACTTTTAATTATGCCCGTCTGTATAAGTCAGACGGACTTAAAACTGGTATAAATGTAACCGTCATTAGAAAACAGGAATACAAGGACAACAATTTCATAAGACTATAAATACATTCATTCAATATTTCCTATTAAAATGGTATAGTTTATTCATTGAAGAGTAAGCAATATAATTATAGCTACATTAGAGTTAAGAAGGGATCACTTCCATTATAAATACATTCATTCAAATATTTCCTATTAAAATGGTATAGTTTATTCATTGAAGAGTAAGCAATATAATTATAGCTACATTAGAGCTAAGAAGCGATCACTTCCATTATCATATCCATATTAGGGTCAATAGGATTTCACAAGCCAAGCATCATTAGAAATTGACTAAAACCCTAGAGCCAAAAATAAAGATAATAATATCAATTCCTATTTGCAAACCCATAAATGTACAAGTTATTGCATACCATTGTTAACATTGCCAACATAAAAAACGAATAACAATGTAAATGTTGAAGCATGATGACTTGATATCATCTTTAATAAATTAGATAATACAGCAACTAATTCAATCTATTACCTGAACAGTTTTCCTCCACTCTAATTCTAGAAGCAAAAAGTTTCCAAGTCATACACATCTACCGCTGAATATTAAGCATAGCCTTAGCCTCAGTCTGTTCCTCCAACAAACCCTCACTCACATACTTACTCAACAGCTCCCTCTTCTTCTTTTCCAAAACCATCCTCTCTATTTCCTTGTCATCCGGCAATGGCACATGAACCACAAACTCCCTCCTCCCCTCCCTTTCCATCTCCTCCTTCTCCAGCTTCTCCCTTTCCTTCCTCTCCTCCTCCTCCACTTCCTCCTCCATCCCCTCAAACAACACCTCCTTCACCATGCTCACCACCTCCCCACTCTTAACTGCCTTCTTTGCCTCCCTCCTCACCTCCTCCACTCTATTCCACTCCTCCAACACCTCTGCCCTCATCTTCTCCTCCGCAGGCCCCTCCACCCTCTCCAACACCCCATCCTCATCATCCCTATACCCATAATAACTCGCATCAATCCTCTTATATATATCATATCGAGTCCTCCTTTTTCGTAATTCTGGAGGCTTCTCAAACAGCTCTCTCACTCCCGGCAACTTCTTTGCAGCACCAAAGTACCGGTATCCTGGCCCGCGCCCACTAGGATTAGGAACATCCACTATGTTTCCTTCTAAATCAGTCATTTTAGGGGCATGTTTGGCATAATTGGCCCACCAAGCTCAACAATGCGCCGTCAATGGGATTTTTCCCGGATGAGTTTATGATATCTCATATGATGTACGAATGCTTTCCAAGCCCTCTCTCTTGTAGGAATTTGCACAATTTGTACGGCCAATCTCACCATGATCCTGCTGCCACTTGTCAGCCTCAGCAAGGGTCACACTTCAATGAGGCAAGGGCACGACTCTTGTCATGGCTTCTTTTTCTGTTCAGC
>NW_027070894.1:0-9482 GCF_002906115.3 Quercus suber | reverse complement strand
AAGCTGCATAAACGACATTAGCTGGTGCTTGTACTGTAGATACGACCTGTAAGCTTAGTGATTGTTTTATTTTGTATGTGATTGCCGTGGGAGTGTTAATTGTTGCTGTATATACTCACGTGTGAGAGTTAATTTCAGTCTGTTAGTAGCTTTAGTGTTACTTAGGCTTGCTCTGAGTTGTATTTAAGAGATTGTATTCTTGCTTTTGCTAATTAATCATACATAAGAATTTTTCAGCTCAAAAAAAAAAAAATATATATATATATATATTATTGCGCCAGCTTGGCTAGTATTTTTATGACAGTCATACTAACCATTCCTAAAAGAGAAGAGAAGCTTGACTATACTAAGATGAAACTTTGAACAGAGAATTGATATAAAAAACAATTTTTATTTTATAAATTTTTAGTTGTTTAGTTCTGTTCTCTATACTATACAACTTGCATGGTTCATTGATCAAAAAGTCAGTAGAGTTTGCGCAATATATGAAGCAGTGCTTAAAGATTCAAGGGAGAAAAAATATGAAGAAGTTTAGTGATAAAAAGATTTTGGTGTGTTTGTAATTGTGAGAATTATTGTTGATTTTTTTAATTTTTATATTATATCGATTATGTAATTGGGTTACACAATATTATGTGTATGAACCATATAAGAAATTTATTAATCTTTTTGCACATCAAACCCACAATACATTTTCTAGCTCATCTTCAAGGTCACTGTGAAACACAAGAAAACGTGTAATTTTTTTTTTCTTTTTTGATTAAAAAACTTAGACTTATTGTTGTTTAAGGAGTTTGGAGATAGATTATTAGATAGTGTGAAAACAAACACAAATTGATATTGTGCTGCTTACCAAATACGGTGAAGGCTCTTTGCATTTATACACTGATTAGTTACAGAGTTTCTATTTTTGACATATGTACATGAGAGTTTGAATTAAATATACAACAGCTAAAATGGTATCTGTGAGCTGAGTTGTTGCCATCTTGGCTGTTGTTGTAATCTTGGCCGTTATCCTCTAGTCGTGTGATCTTGATATTTAATTTTGAATGGCAGAGGTATCTTATCCTCAACAGATAGTAACCAAAATTTGAGAATTTTATGTCTCTATGTAGGACAAGATTAATTCTATTAGAGCCGTCTGACAAATGACTGTACCTTGACACTTAGAAATTACTGAACTTTATTATACTAACTTAATCAATCAATCAAAAATATATATAAAAGCAGAAACCTCATGTTAGAGAGTATTGAGGTTGTGCCATATGGTGCATTCCTTGAAGTTCTCTTTTTTTAGTTTTCTTTTCAACAAAATTTGCATTTATATTAGAGTATTAGTTCATTGAATTAGCCAATAAATAAATGCATATATTAACTATCTATTGTTGTGCATTGATTATTTATATTAAATGAATTTATATGATTATTTTATAAATATATATAGAAAATAGTTTTAGTTGAATAATAATAATAAATTTAGAATATGACATTCTTACACATGTTTAGTTGCTTTGACAACAATTGTCACAAAGCCATAAAAAAAATTAAATATTTGTCAATTCACTAAAATTAATTTTAATCCTTTAAATTTCCTAACTCCTTTGTGTGTGCTGTGGAACTAACACTGTAGTATGTATTATATGTAATTAGAAGATTACTAATATAATTAATTTGTTATTTTGTAAATTATATTGATTATTTTAAGTATAATGAAATTTTAATATAATTTTTCTAAGATTTATATGAGAAATAATTGGTTTTTTATGTAAGAAACAATTGATCTGAATATGGCATTTTTACTCAAATTTAGTTGTTTTTTGCAACAATTGAAACATGTCCAACAAAAAAATGGGGGGGGGGGAAAGTTTAGTATCACACAATCAAGAATGTAAAAAATAAAATAAATAAATGATATATGCATTTTTTAGTAGGCATATGAATTTTCAATTTGTAAACACATATATATAGTATGATCAAATCACTATACTACTCTGTTGGGCTTTTTTTTTGCTATGTTGCCGGGCTGGCCTTCGTGAATGTAGGCCCAAGTGTTGGGGTTGCAGGAGTCGAGACGGGCAACTGGAACTCAACTTGCCGGTTTGTGCGCGAACTATGCCTCGTCTACCAAGAGGGTACTACCGCAGACTGGGTTGTTCAGCGAAGAGCTTGTGGAGCGATATAAATTGAAAAGCAAACTCATGTGTTCTGGAATGACCAGATAGTTCTTCTAATAAGAAATGACCAAACTACAATAACATTAGCAATTTTTGACAATATAATAGTCAGGGCAAATGGTAACGAAGATTTAATCCACAGTTTATTGTAAATAATTCAGTTTGGCTCGCAGGAGTAAGGCCAAAGAGAAAGAAGCCCCTTCTCACGCAATTAACTTTTGAGGAAAGGAAAACGAGATTCCTGCGCGGAAGTTAATAGGTTTGAGGGAGGCGGACCTGAATGGACGCTTCTTAAAACAACTGTAGAAGAGAGCAGGGATTCGAGAGGGAGAGAAGGGAAGGGGCCTATCGGTGCATGCCACTCTCACTTGCTCCATTTTTTCTCTCTTTCTCTCTTTTCTGTCCTTTTCTTAGTAATTTCCACTTTGGTCCTTTTTAGTGTTATCCTCCTTTGTTTTTCTAAGCAAGTTTACAGAGTATTCTCCTTTTTTTTTTTAAGTTGCGTTGTATCGCTCTCGTGCCTCCTGTTGTTTTTGCACATGGCAGAGGCGCCCTTTTATAGAGCCTGCCGATCGATTCTTTACTATTCTACCCTTTAACATTTTTCGTCTAGTCTGGGCGCACTCGCAAACCCTTACTGCTGTCTACGAGCCCCTCTGTACAGACACAGACAACGTTTTGTCTGTTAGTCCGCGCAACACTTGTCCTGCGCGGTGATGTTTCTCTCTCCTATCCCTCATGGCATGCACCTATTGGTCCCCACTCAGCCTTGCCTCTTTTGGGTGATATGCCATCCCAGCAGGACGTATTCCCAAAAGAGTCTGAGCAAGGACCTCAAACAGGTCTTCCCTCTCCCCCTCCAAACCATTCTACCTGACCCATGACCCTACCATGTCCTGTATTGGCTGGGTATAGCTGTAGTGTCTGGGCCTTGCACGTGGTTTATGTCTGAAGGCTGCCTGCTGTTCATGCATTTGCCTTGGGCTAGAGACGTTGCTTACATCGCCTGCTGTCCGTTTCTGGCTTCCCGCGCGAGTTGCTGCTCTGATTTCTGTCCTATTAGGGCCTAGGCTTTGCCGAGTACTGGGCCTTGTGTTCTTTTCAACCAATTCTTTTCCCATTGTGTTATTTGGTCTTTCCTGTCGTGGCAATTTGTTCCTGCTAGGCTTTTCAGGCCTGCCGTTCTTCTTTCCCTAGTGCTTAATATGGCCATAGTTTCTTGCTCGTGGGCTCCAATGTCCCTCTCTTTCACTTGGGCTTATCTGGCCCATTTACATCTTTTGGACTTCCTTGGTCCATTTACTACTTTGTATCCATGGGCATTTACTAACTCAATTGGGCTTCTCGGGTCCAATTTCCTCATTCTCATCCTTGGGGTTCATGGGCTTGCCATTATCCCTACTTTCTTTGTTTACATTGCCTTGGGTGCCGCGGCCATTCTTGCTTTTTCATAACATACATTGTCCATGGGTATCATTTATTTCTTTTCGAGTCCTTTGGGCCATTTACTTCCTCAAGACCCATTTATTCATGTTATGGGCCTGTGTCCTACCTTTTCTGCGCTTGGGCTAACAGTCTTATTCCATGCCTGCCACTCTTATTGCCTGCTTCGCTGGGTTGGGCTGGCTTTACAGAAATGACCCTCAACATACTCTTAGCGTATTTCTATTTTTTCTATATATAAATAACTAAAGATTACAATTTTTTACAATGAAATTTATTGAAACATCTTTTTTATACATCAATAGTTGGGGTGGGGATATGAATCCTAAATGTTTCTATTGGAAATTGAGGTGCTAATTAGTTAAATTACAAGATTTTTGGTACAACTTATTGAAATATTTAAGAAAATTAATAATAAATTACACCGCATTGTGCGGAAACTCACTAGTTTTTCTAATTATTCACCAAATAAAATGATAAACCTATTCTTAGCTGTTATCATGAAACAATTATTTTTCAATCAAATTCTGTTTTTATTATTAGATAAAAATATAAATTTATTAGTTGATGCAACTAATGAGCATTTTTAAATGTAGCCAATAGGGAGAATGACACCAAAGGCAAATGCTTTGATAATAGAAAATGATTTGGAATCAGGGTTAAGAGCTGGTACGGATTGTGTGAATAGTGGAAGGCACACAATCATGCAAAGATTAAATTGGCAGCAATAGCAATGAGATTGAGTTTTAACGCTTGGATTTGTCGTGACAATCATATGTAGATTATGTCACACATTGAGAATCCTCACCGAAACAACTTGTAATGCTAATGCAAAAGATAGAATGAGGAGGAAGAGAAAGAATGCATGTAACTTAGTGAATAATGCTGCCATTGTTGGATCACAGTAGTAGTAAGGTGGGCGGTATTTAAAGAGTGAATATGTAAGGTGGGGCGGTATTTAAGGAGTGAATATTTGAAAAAGTTATCTAGTGAATTAGGAGCTTTACCATTTGTTGAATTGAGACGTGTGCTTAAGAGTGTAATACATGCGGTGAGCGATGGCAACACACGCCCTTAATTCACACATGGCGTGTGAGTCACACACAAATAAGTTAAGCCATCACACTCTGAACCAATAATTAATTAAAGCCACTTCATCACACACACAGTCATCATTACCATATACAAACACCAAATCTGCTACATATTTAAATTATGAATCTGTGCAATTTAAAGGGGTTTGAACATTTGATCATTGGGGTTTTTTTTTTTTTTAAATATTGTTTAGAAAAATAAAGATGTAATGTCTCTTGTTAGTAAAATTTACTTTGCTCTCATTTAAATTTAATTTCCTCAAGAAAACCCCAAAAATATAATAAAATAAAATCACATTGATACAAAGACCCAAAAATAATAGCATCTATTGGCATCAATACCTCCTCCGATAATTTTTTTTTTTTTTTGGGATAAAATCCTCCAAATCCAAACACCAAAAATCTATATCAAATTCCCAAATCAGCTAAACAGAGGAAAAAATTTAAATTAATCCCATGAAAATCAGGATTCCTTTAATAACAAAAGATTATAAAAAATAAAAAAAAAATTGAATATAACGAATCTTCCTTTGATGAGGTAGTACTGTAGTAGTCTGGTAGATGATGCCAAGAAGTGTACCACAGTAACACTACTACAGTGGGTAGTGACATTTATTTATTATATTTTATATACTTTGTGCTTATTATATGTTTTATTAGTGGTTCACGTGCAGCTTGCCCTTTTTATGTTCTACTATTTTAAGTCAAATTAAAAATTTATAAGCGTTTTTATGTTCTGTTATTTTATGTCATATTTAAATTTAATAACAGTTGTTTCGATCTGTTGAGTGTTTGTTTATTTGAAATTGGTTTAAGTAATTAAAGTTTGTAATTGTTATATGTTTTTTTTATTATTACATATTTATACTCCATCAAGTAGTATTTGTGAGTAAGATAAAAGAATGAGTAATTCAATGAAGGAAATCATTCACAATTTATGCATATTTTTTATATATAAAAAGTTCAAAATTTGGAGGTTATTGTTCAAAAATACTGAAATAAGTTAAAAGATGTGAACTTAAAAAAACTAGATATCACTTTCATTGAACGTGATCATAAATAACAATAATATATATGGGAATGAGTTTTTGAGTAATTGTTTAACTATATATGTCGAAAAAAAGATTACTAAAAAATTTAGTTCAAAATCTATATAACCATGAAAGAGGGAAGAGTACAACTTTATTGAGTTAATGTTAATTATATATAATAATAAAAAAATTATATAGAATTTTGTCTTGTTATTTTAGTTTGGCCCTTCAAAAAATTTCTGGCATGCTCGTGTTAATTGCAACTTAATAGAAAGTGTTGAGCTCTCATTATTATCAAAGTCCTATATATTCCACATTTCCACTGCGAAGTTTGATGTGATAATGCAAATGAGTAAGCTCTATCATATTAAGTAAAAAGAATGTAAAAAAAAAAAAAAAAAAAAAAAGTAGTGATATAGAAAATTGTGGAAGCTTCAAAAGTTTCAGTTTATTATATATACATATATATAACATGTCATATATGTCCATCAAAAAAAAAAAAAAAAGTCATAGAGTAATACCAGGACTTATTTGATTCTTTTGGTTAAGATTTGCTTTTGCCACAATATATACTTAGCTAAAACTACTTCTAATGCCAGCACATTAATTTGATATTTATATATCTTCAATATTTTTATTGCGCCTTGCCTAGTATTTTATGACCAAGTCATGCTAACCATTCCTAAAAGAGAAGAGAAAGCTTGACTATACTATAAGATGAAACCTTTGAACCAAAGAATTGATATAAAAAAAAAAAAAACAATTTTTTATTTGATAGATTATTAGTTGTTTCAGTTCTGTTATCTATACTATAAAACTTGCATGGTTCATTGATCAAAAAGTAAGTATTGCGCAATATATGAAGCAGTGCCTTAAAGATTCAAGGGAGCTGCAAAAAAGTCTGGAGACTCAATATAAGAAATAATATGAAGAAGTTTGGTGATAAAAAGCATTTTGGTGTGTTTTGGATTGTGAGAATTATTGTTGATTTTTTAAAATTTTTATATTATATCGATTATGTAATTGGTTTACACAATATGCATGTTATGAACCATATAAGAACTGTTATTAATTTTTTTGCACATTCCAAACCCCACAATACATTTTCTAGCTCATCTTCAAGGTCACTGTGAAACACAAGAAAACGTGTAATTTTTTTTTTCTTTTTTGATTAAAAAAACTTAGACTTATTGTTGTTTAAGGAGTTTGGAGATAGATTATTAGATAGTGTGAAAAACAAACAACAAATTGATATTGTGCTGCCTTACCAAATACGGTGAAGGCTCTTTGCATTTATACACTGATCAGTTACAAAGTTTTTGTTTTTGACAGATGTACATGAAAAGTTTGAATTTAAATATACAACAGCTAAAATGTTATCTGTGAGCTGAGTTGTTGCCATCTTGGCTATTGTTGTAATCTTGGCTGTTATCCCCCAGTTGTGTGATCTTGATATTTGAATTTTGAATGACAGAGGTAATCTTATCCTTAACATATAGTAACCAAAATCTGAGAATTTTATGTCTCTATGTAGGACAAGATTAATTCTATTAGAGCTGACTGACAAATTACAGTACCTTGACACTAAGAAATTGCTGCACTTATTAGTAACTTAATTAATCAATTAATCAAAATATATATAAAAGCAGAAACCTCAAATTATTTTGTGATGGAAAATGTAGTAATCTTAAATTATTATAGATGGAAATTATTAAAATTTACCCAAAAAATGAAAGAGCTCGCGTGGGCACGTGCTTAAAAGATAGTTCTAGTTATCGCAGACATCTAGATTGCCATACCAAAAAAAAATCCCTCTCAATCAGTCGAGTAGCATCGAGACTGCAGTCAGGCTTAAGTGATGTTGGATCGGTCAAGTGCGCAATTGAGCCTGTAATCGAGCTTGGAACTTCAACTTGATTCTCAACAACAAATTCTAGCTAGAACACGAAAGACTTTCAACTCAAAGTATAATTGGAAATGTTTTAGATACAATTTACCATTACTAAATTATACAAAATATGACCCTAAAACTTGCTTATTTTGTGAGACCAGCATATCGCATAACATCTTAGGTCAGTACTATAAAAAGTAAGAACATATGTAATTCTCAATCAGTCGAGTAGCATCGAGACTGCAGTCAGGCTTAAGTGATGTTGGATCGGTCAAGTGCGCAATTGAGCCTGTAATCGAGCTTGGAACTTCAACTTGATTCTCAACAACAAATTCTAGCTAGAACACGAAAGACTTTCAACTCAAAGTATAATTGGAAATGTTTTAGATACAATTTACCATTACTAAATTATACAAAATATGACCCTAAAACTTGCTTATTTTGTGAGACCAGCATATCGCATAACATCTTAGGTCAGTACTATAAAAAGTAAGAACATATGTAAACAAAATATTTGCTACATAACATCACCAATTATCATTCTGAGTAGTAAGAACAACACAAGGTAAGGGTAACAATTTAAGGACTAAATTGAAAATTCGATAATTCGGAGATGAAATTGAGATCTATATATAATTTAAGGAGTAGAAGTTGCATTCTGACCCTTTTTATTTTATAAATTGAAATCTTTGCATTAGATTGCCCCACGCAACAGTTTGCAATCTAATACATCCCCGAAGGAAAATCGTAAAGGAACACAGCTTAAGGAAAAATCCTTCACAACGTCAATAAAATACAAGATGGTAAGAAATTTATAACTTTAATTGAAACATTAATTAAAGAAAATGCAAGTAGCAAATGGAAACCATATTCCTCCTTTTTAAAGCACTACGCCCTTTGCTCCTTTCTTAAATCTTCTGCTTTTGCTCCTTTCTTTCTTTCAAATCAAGTGCTTAAACGGTTGCATTTGGGAACTTAGATTTAGATTTGGATTTGGATTTGGATTTGGATTTGAAATAAAGGGATTTCAAACCCAAGCATTTTAAATATTGAAAATTCTTGGTGGATTTGTCAAATCCAAATCCTTGACCTTTTTTATACTTCCCAAACAAAGGATTTGGATTTAAGTCCCTCCAAATCCAAATCCAAATCCAAATCTAAAGGATCCAAACAGACCATAATGTTAACCTAGAATCTTTTTAATAAGACCTAAAATCTCAAAGGAGTCAAGATTGATAAGATTTCGATGGTTAGTTTTCATGTCAAGTGGGTGCAAGAATAAAATCAAAACGTTTTCAAAATATAATAGTTTACCCCTTTTTATTGAGATTTATAGTGTTTTTTATCACCTTATTGTGACCCGTCGAAAAGTAGTTAAGATTTTCTCAGATAATAACTCTAGCTTAATTTCCTTTTGAAAAAGGCAAAAGCCATTTTATGGTGATTTTTTTCTTTTACTCTAATGTGGCGTTTGGTACAGGGTAATATTTTAAGATTCATAGGAATGTTTAAAGATACCTATATTTGGTTGCAAATCACGCCAGGAAATCAGATGCCAAGAAAATCTGGATTCCCCCTTAAACCCCTCTCAGTAGGAATGTGGATTCGCTTTAAAACAGGTAGGAATCTAGATTCTCAAACTTAAAGAAAATTGTATTTTTTTATAAATTGACAATTTTAACCCTTTTTCCTTATCATTTAAGTAATTAAGATACAAAATAAAACAAATCATCAATATCTTTTCCCTTATCTTTATTTTTTCCTGCCAAAATAACATAAATAGGATAGACAACTCTGTTGATATATTCTTTAACAAAGTTTTATTTAGGTTTCACGTGTGAAAAAAAAA
>NW_027070893.1:0-9484 GCF_002906115.3 Quercus suber | reverse complement strand
TCTTTATTATGACAACCAAAGTGTCTTCATATTACTCACAATGATGTCTTCCATAATTGATTAAACATATCGAGATCGATTGTCATTTTATCCGTTATCATCTTGTCCATGGTGCTCTCAAGTTGTTCTCGGTCTCCTCTAAAGATCATCTTGTAGATATCTTCACCAAGTCACATCCTAAGGGACCTTCATGCTTTGGTTGATAACCTCAAGTTGGTGTTACACCTATCTTGAGTTTAAAGGGGCTGTTAACGTTTAATAGGCTGTGGCGCTACAACACACATACTTGTACTACACACTTTGCCTCCTATATAAAGGCACTCATGTATATTTATTACTTAAGAAATATAATACATTCATTCAGTATTTCTAACAACATGTATTACTAATTAGTTGAGCTCAGTTATGTGGTTTGTGACTGAAGTAGGGGCTTAAACCAATGGACTTGCCAAAGGCTTAGGGTTTTCATTAATCTAAAGAGAGAGAGAGAGAGAGAGAGAGAGAGAGAGAGAGAGAGAGAGAGAAAGAGAGAGAGAGAGAGAGGGAATAAATAAAAATAAGATCTGGGAAAGAGAGAGAAATTAAGAGATAGAGTGGGATTGAATCTAAATGAGAAAAAGAAAAGAAAGGAAGAGAATCAAAGGATTACAAATCACCTGTCTAAGAGAAATTTCATTAAACATGTGACTTGTAAAGTTGATATTCCATTGAAGATTGCTTCTTTTGTATTTGTGATAGTCTCTCTTTGGCCGTCTAGTTCTTATTCTCTTTCTTCTTGAGTGGTGATTATCTACCCTTTTTTGGCAATCTCATTTGAGGGGTTTAACTTTGATGAAAATAAGGAGAGAGAGAGAGAGAGAGAGAGAGGTAGTAACTGAAGTTGGATAAATTAATGGCAAAGAAATTGGAATGTAGAACGACCATTTTATGAAGAATACCAAGAGGTGGCAATATGAAACTACTAAATTTTGTAGGTTAACTGTAAAAATAGGTTAATGTGTTTTTTGGGGGAATAGTAAAACAACTTAATGGAAGAGTTTATCCCAAAAAAAAAAAAAAAAAAAAAAAACTTAATGAAAAGAGGTTAAAAAGGCTAAATGTAAGATTAAAGCGCCACATAGTAGGACCTCATGCACTCCCACATGAGGTTTCAGCTTTTATATATATATATATATATTGATGATATTGATTTGGTTACCTAATAGTGGTTTGTTAAACACTCTAAACACTAAGTTTGGATTTTGGTGTTTCCATCACTCATCACTGAGTTTCTCTCACTCATCACTCAAAAGAGTGGGTCCCACGGAGCAATAACTTGTTTGGATGTGTTTTTAGATTTTGTTTTTTCATCACGCAATTCTTACCAAAATGGGTAATGAGTTATGAAACAGGAAACAAGTTTTAGATATTTTTGAGTTATGGAGACTATGTAATGGGTGGCATTTTGGTAATTTTTATCACAACATAGGGGGCCCATGGTTTAGAGACTTGTCAAATCCATTTCTCCTTTTCCCATGCCAACACTTCACCCAACGGCTCTAATGACATTGTCCTCCCCTACACGAAAAAGCAATAGATAAAAAATCCCTAGGAGCATCTCTCTCACCTTTCTTCTCCAATCTTCCTCTTTGTTCTCATCCCTCACCCTAGTCACACCTACTGAGCCGACGAAGTCATCCAACCCAAAGGTGGCCACAGCTCAGAGTAGTGACGACAACGACGACGAGACTTTGACCATAACCTCGAGCATTTGATTCGTCGTTTCTCAGAAACACCAAGGTAGATCCACCACTCTCTCTTCATTTTTTTAAAACATGAATGTCCCTTAGAAAACTTGTGATATTGATTTTATTTCGAATTTTTTTGGGGATTTTCCTCTGTGTTGATTTGGCCTTGTCCGTGGTGTTTGTGTGTTAGGCTTGGTTTTTTTTTTTTTTTTTTTTTTTTGGTTGGGATTTTTTTTCTTTGGTGGGAGGGTTTGGAAAACTTGTGAATCCCATATAGAAATCTATAACTGATCCCATTGTTTTGGATGAGGGCTTTGCTATTGTTGTTTGAACTAGAATGGTGGTTGTGGTATTTTGTGAAAATGGGGTAACGGTGGTTGTGGTTTTCAAGGCAAGTTAGTTGTTTTTAGGGCAAGTTGGTTGGGGGGAATGGGTAGACTAGCAGTGTGAGGGGCAACTATGTAGTAAGTTAGGCAAGGTTTGAAAGAATAATGGAAAGTAGCATCTCGAGTTTTAGAAACTCGAGATCCATATTAAAAATCGAGTCCCAAAGACTCGCTTTGTGAGTGTTTTGTTGGATGAGTTGGACTAAAAATGCCACATAGATCTGAGTTTTAGAAACTCAAGTTCCTATAGTGGCATTTTTAAGTTCTATAGTGACGTTTTAAAGCCCTATAGCGGCGTTTTTAAACTCTATAGTGACGTTTTAAAGCCCTATAGCGGCGTTTTCCTGCAATTTATGAAACTTGAGATTTTAAAACTTGATTTTCACATGGATTTTTTTCCACATCAGACCCATCCGCTTACAAATCGAGACTTAAAAACTCGAGTTTTATCTTGGAACTCGAGTTTTAGACACTCGAGATGCTATTTTTCAGCATTGTTTTGAAACATGACAACTAACTAAATTTTTTGATATTTATTGTTATTTGGAAAGGGTGTTCAACTTGGTTGGGGTAATGGTGATTATGTTGCTCTATGGCCTTGATGTTTCTCTATAAACAGAATCTGAGAAATTACTACTAGTTTCTTTGACACATAATTTTAATTTATAATGGAGAGGCAATGCAAATGGGATTTGTTATAGCACAAACAATCTATAATGCTTCTTCAGAGGCGAAAACACAAACACAGAATTCAACTCTTGAAAATGATTCAAGGATAAAACCAAGCCATTGAGAATTTTTTTTATTCTGATAGGTAACCAGCGAGAAATTTTCATTGGTTGAGGTTTGATTTTCCAAACCGTGGAAAGCAACATATAACATCCCAAAAAATACCCAATCTTCTTTCTTTTGGTCCTTAGGAGGCCAACAAGCTACGTAGGACAAAGCGGGTGAAGATCCTTAGGAGCCCTACTCCCAATAACATCCCCACCTTCAAGGAAGTTTTTAGTTTTCTTAAACAAAAGAATAATTTATGCAATAATGCCATTCAGCATAAATTACTCGTTCATAGCTAAGATTCTTTAACTCTTGAGCACAATTAGTCAAAAGGCATTATGGAAACCTCTATTTTTTATTATTTTTATTTTTATTTTGTAGTTATAAATGCACCAAGTGAGCTTTGAACTTAGACCTTACCTTTCCCTTCACCCCCTTTCTTTTGAAGGAGGAGGTGGTTCAAGTTTGAGCTTTTAATGTATGTGGTGTGAAAGAAATACTCGGCCTTTCACAATTCTAATCTAAGTTATAATATCATATATTCGTATACATATTAAAAAATATACTTGCCTTCTTCTTTCCAAAATATATATATATATACTTGCCCTATGGATTTTTAATTCTTCTGTCATCATTTCTTTGGATCTTGTTTATTGAGAACGTGGTTTCTAAATTGTCTACTAATTGCAAGTATTGGACAACAAATATAGTAGTACTATACTTAGATGAATGTAAAAATTTTTGATAGAGCTCTGTCAAATGTGTCTTTCATTTATCATTTGGAATTTTTCAATATGGATCCTATGCTCAATATTTGTTCCTCTAACAGTACTAGGATTTGTGTGTTGTAATTATAATATGATTGCATATGAGATGTGTGTTGTTCTTTAAGATGGTTGTGGACTTGAGAAGGTGGGATGAGGACTATGTTGATGAGTTATGTGATCTTGTGTTTGGACAATTTATGCTTGAGAATATGTATCACCATTTTGCTAATGACCATGTTTGGGAGGTGATCACACACATTCTTAATGCCCGGATTGGGAAGGCTTTTTGCAGGAGGCAAGTGCTTAGGAAGTTCGCTTCACTCTGAAGGTGGTATCGCACAGTCACAGTTGTCCACAGGCCAAATTTAAAAAAAGTAAAACCCTCCAAGTTTAATATATTCTGCCCAGTGTCATCTTAGGAGCAACATCTAGTGCATCAGAGAGTGATCAATCGCCATATAGTTCAAACAAACCAAAGTTGACATAGTTTCCAGCAGGGGCTGTCTTTGGTGGTGACAATAAAAACATAACAAAAGCTGTAAACTATACTTATCAAAGTTGCATCAATGAATTTATGGTTCTAGGGCTTCTTAGTTGGTGTTCTTTGAATTTTGGTTAGCCCATGATAGGAAATTTGATGGGTTTCTAAAGTTTCCTCTCAGGGATATGAATGAGTAATTTTTGGGTTTGTGGATTAGTTGTCGCTTTAATTAAATTTATAGTTTTATAGATAGAGACATCTTTTAAATTTTCCTAGAAAATTTTCCTGCCAAAATTAAATGCAAATTGGATTTTGGGTTTTTATGTGGTCTCTTAATATTGTGAATGATTCCAGGCATATACAACCTACACAAAAGATCAACCTCAGGTAGCCTGTTGAGGTAAAAACAGAAGCCTATGTTCTTGGGAACATAAACCACATATATAAATTATTGTATTTGTTATGTTTGTTTTCATATTTAGTGTCACAATTCTGTTTTGCTATATTGGTAGTTTTAACAATAATAAGTTGTGCAATGTGATATTGGCATCACCATTTTTGACTTTTTTTGGTACCCTTGCAACTTCTTGAAACATACAAATATGCATTATTTAATCACACATTCCTACATTGTGCAATGCTAGAATGAATTTTTTAGAAGTTTTCTACTTTTATTTGTTATTGGTAAGAAGATGTACCTTTTTAAAAATAAATGGTAGATATAGTAGGCAAGGTCACCATTGTGCAATTGCAGGCAATGAGAGTTTTAGTAGGGATGGCATTAATAGAATAAGATCCTTCCCTTTGTAAGTGTTTGTTTCCTCTTAATTTGTTTCTTCTCTTTGATTCGTAAATTTTTGGGATATCCTTTTGGTGTTATTGAAATTGTTTTGGATATTAGGAATTGAAATTGTCTTGGATCTCGATAAAAGCTTATAGGAATTGGGATAGTTAAATTAGCTTCACCGTCCAATTTCAATTTTCAATTTACTCCTCTACCTTACTTTTAGAAATCTATGCATATAGGACATAAATAAGAAAACTATAAAGTCAGTGTTGTCATTCAAAATGAAAATGGCATTGACAGCCAAGAATTGTGTAGGTTTAATCATTATTGTTGGAGATAGTCATGGTTCTCCTATTATAGCCCATAGTGAATTAATTCCTTGTTGAGACCCATTGTGGATGGCTGCTATGGCTCTGTTGAGAGCATCACATTTGTTAGCATTAATTCACTTGCAGGAACCATGCTTTAAGGATATTTTAAATGTGTTTAAACATATTCATGCTTTTGAGTATTATGCAGAAAATGTATATTATAGGACAGTTTCTAATTAAACAATGTAATAAGTTAGACTATGCTTTGGCTAATCATATTTAGTTTAATTCAATTTTTGTCATTTCTAAAAAATAAAGGTAGGATATTTAACCCAAGGTGAGATTTTATTCCTCAATTTTCTTCATTTTCAACCCTAAAACCTGCACATTTGATGGTTTCTATACCTTTCCCTTCCTTTTAAAAGACCTAATTCTTGCTTTCACTCTCTATTTGTAGTCCTTGTCCGGTAGGATATTTAACCCAAGGTGAGATTTTATTCCTCAATTTTCTTCATTTTCAACACTAAAACCTGCACCTTTGATGGTTTCTAGACCTTTCCCTTCCTTTTAAAAGACCTAATTCTTGCTTTCACTCTCTATTTGTAGTCCTTGTCCTTCCAACTGTAACATCATGAACTGCAATGTCTCAAGTCTAGCCTTTGTTTAGTATGAACCTGTGATTGTGATTTTTTTTTTTGTTGAGAAAAAGGTAAGTGAAATTTTATTAAAGAATTAAACAAAATCGGACTAGAATACATCCTCCAGATCACCAGACAGATCTTCTACCCATACATCAGTGTTAGTAGATAAAACTGCTCTTCTAGCTAGGCCATGAGCCAACCTATTCCCCTCTCGACGGACATGTTGAAAATGGCAATGCCACATCGTGCACCTTAACCGCTTAGATTCTTCGACAACTTGACCAAATAAAGTCTTACACGAACTAGAATTCTCCAAAGCTTGAACAATCTGAAGACAGTCCCCTATAATGACATTAGACAGGCCTAATTCTTTAGCCAAAACCATAGCCCTCCATGTTGCCAAAGCTTTAGCAAGTTAAATCGAAGGTGTGAAGCCAATCTTTTGACTTAAAGCAACAATAACATTCCCTGTAAAGTCACAAAACACAACCCCAATCCTAGCATAGTCCAAACCATCAAAGAGGGTAGCATTAAAATTACCCTTGTAACAGGCGTCAGTTGGTGGAGACCAAGGAACAGGTGGCCGTTGCACTGGATTCCTCACCTCCTGTTTGTGTACTTCCCAGAACTCACGAACCAATGTTGATGCTTTCTCACCAATCTCGTGAAGTTGTCAAGAGGGTTGGCGCTCCCTTAACCTATTCCTTTGCTGCCATAAACACCAAGCCACTGAAGCGAACAAAGCAACTCTAAATCCGGAGCCATTTTTGAACACCTCCTCCAAAATATCATACACAGACCTGAACATTTTTTGAAATAAAAAGTTGAACCCCGGGTCCGACCTCCAAACAGACTTGGCCTGATCATACAACCATAAGCAGTGCAATATCGACTCCACATGATCACCACATCCATCACAAATGTCATCCACCAAAACATGTTTCGTCTTCAAATTCTGTTTAGTAGGGAGAGAGTCCTTCACAACACGTCAAACAAAATGCCAAACTTTATTTGGGACTTTTATTTTCCAAATAGCCTTCTAAAAAGCCTACACTCCACTGCAACAAGCATACAATATGCGCTACAGACACTGTCCTCACCATCTGAAGTTAACGGCCAAATTAAAATATCCTCATCCCAATCTTCACAGAGGGGAATCTGAGCCACCATCTCAGCTTCCCATGGGAGGAAGCATCCCTCCAAACACCCTAGATCCCAAATCCTAGTATCCGAGTAGAAAAGATCACAAACTCAAAACATTGAGGAATCTGCCCTAGGTGAGATGATTTTGCTACATGCCGGATTAGGCAACCAATGATGATTCCAAACATCTATTAATTGACCATTCCCTACCCTCCAAATAGCCCCTTGATTAATAACATCCCGAGCTTGCAAAATACTTCTTCATGCATAGGAACACTTCAGCTGAACAGGAGCTTCAAGGATACTACCAGTTGGAAAATATTTAGCATTGAAGACTTTAAAGAGAAGCGTGTTTTTTTGATGAAGAAGGTGCCACACTTGTTTAGCTAGCAACGCATTGTTGAATTTTTGAAAATCACGAAAACCCGTATCTCCCACAGACTTGGAGGAGCATAGGGAACTCCATATAACCCAATGAATTTTCTTTGAGTCACCATTGCCCCACTAGAATTTCCTAATCATTGCTTTAAGATCTTTACATAAACCAATCGGAAGCTAAAAAACACTCATAGAGTAGGCAAGAATAGATTGGCCCACAGCCTTGATCATGACCTTCTTTCTTGCCTGAGACAGGAGCTTTTCCTTCCATCCTTGCATTCTTGCCCATATTCTTTCTTTGATCTGAGTAAAGCACGCCATCTTATTTCGTCCCACAAAAGAAGGAAGACCTAAATATTTCTCATAATGTTGTATGACAGGCTTGTTTAAAGCCACCTTGATAGCCTTTTGGGATTGCTCGTCTGTTTTCCTGCTAAAGAATTGGGTAGTCTTCTCTTTATTAATCATTTAGGCCGAAGCAACTTCATAATAGGTAAGAAGTTCTTGAATTTTGTTACACTCCTCCAAGGTAGATTTGCAAAAAATCATACAATCATCTACAAAAAAAGAGATGTGTCAATTTAGGCCCATTTCGACAAATAGAAAACCCCTGTATTTCTCCTTTTGATGCGGCGTTACGAAATAGTGCATTCAACCCTTCGGCACAAAACAGGAATAAATAAGGAGAAATAGGGTCCCCTTGTCTTAGACCTCTAGAGGGAATGATTAGACCCTTCGGTTCCCCATTCACAAGGATAAAGTATGACACTGTAGTAATACACTCCATAATCAAAGCCACCCAAGAATCTTGAAAGCCCAATTTGAGGAGGTTTTTTCAAGAAAGCTCCACTCCACCCTGTCATAAGCTTTACTCATATCTAGTTTCACAGCCATAAAGCTTTTCTTTCCTGTACAATTAGTTTTCATATGGTGCAGAGATTCAAAAGCTATTAAGATATTATCAGTGATCAATTTGTCAGCAATAAAAGTACTTTGAGTCTCTGATATAATAGAATTAAGCATAGGCTTAAGATGATTAGCTATCACCTTACTGAAAATTTTATAAATTACATTACAAAGGCTAATAGGTCTGAGATCAGACACTCTCTCCGGGTTATTAAATTTAGAGACTAAAGTAATGAAGGTATGGTTGATAGATTTAAGAATGGAGCCCGACTTCAAGTAAGATAACACAGCTTGAGTAATATCCATGCCTACATCAATCTAATAAGTTTGAAAGAATAGAGGAGGCATAACATTAGGACCCCGAGCTTTAAGCGGAGCCATCTCCCTTATTGTAGCTCCAACCTCCTCACTAGTGTAAGGATTTGCCAGAGCTACCCTCATCTCATCTGATACTACAGGTTAAACCCCTTCCACAATGTGCTCCAAATCATGAGGAGATGAGGAAGTGAAGAGTTGAGAGTAATGCTCAATCAATAAGGCCGAAACTCTTTCCTCATCCTCCTGCCACATCCCATTCCCATCACGCAACCCTTTAATAAAATTTCTCCACTTCCTATGGGTAGCCGAACCATGAAAAAATTTTGTATTCTGATCACCCCCTTTCAGCCATTGAATTCGAGACCTCTGTTGCCACATCTTTTCCTCCTTGTCATACAAAGAATTCAACTCTTTCTTCAAACAGACTATTTCCTCAAGATTACCAGAGCTAGCCAAAGCTTCTTCTGCCCTCTAGAGTGGTTTTTTTTTGCTATTTTTATTTTCCTCAAAATATTTGCAAAGTCATAGATAGGTGTACCATCAGGAGTATAATCCCAAGTTCTAGTAATTATCTCTTTGCAACCAGGATCCTTAACCCACATAGCCTCAAAACGAAAGGGTTTTCATCTCCACTTTTGGTGTTCCACATTCTCATCCAAAGACAAGAGAATTGGCCTATAATCTGAGGTAAAGCAGTTGAGATGTTTAATTCTACCCATAGGGAACTTAGCTAACCACTCATAGTTTGCAACATCCCTATCCAATCTCTCCCTTATCGACTCCCCTTTACGTATACCGTGCCAAATGAAATCCGGACCTGAGAATCCTAAATCAACAAATCCATAGTGGTCTAGGACATCAC
>NW_027070892.1:5694-9493 GCF_002906115.3 Quercus suber | reverse complement strand
AGTATTGCTGCATGACAACAATATAAGTGACAGAAGATGAATTATGCAGATATTTTGTCAAACAAACTGGTAATACCAAGCAACGAAAGATGAGAAATGGAAAACACAATAACAAGTAGAGAAAGAAGTGTTTAATTCATTTAGAAAATGAGATAGTACAATGAGATTCATTACAACCTTTGAATTTTGTGTGCTGCTCTTAGCATGCACATGCCAATGTGGAGGTAACTAACTAACAATGCAACTAACCTATAACAGATATTAGTTATAGCTAAAAAAATGCCAGCTCAAGTCTTGCTTTGTCATTGTTTTAAAAAGAATCCAACACAAGTACAAGCATCGCATTCAAAAAAGTTTACTTCCATATTTTCTCCACATTTTATGGCTCTTGGAAATTATTAAAGCTAAACTGCGAATAATAATATGTCAGCTTGGTTTCTTCATTTCAAAAAATATACTAATAATTAAATGGCAGCTTGTTTTCTGTTTATGTTTTTCATTTAATGATCATAAATATTTTCACCTACCAAATTCTTTGAAATTAAATTCAACAAAGAGAGTGAACAACCATGGCCACAAAACAAAGCACATCGTGAATATTCTTGCAAAAATGGAAGGAAAAGTCCCCATGAATAAGTAAACACATGCCACACACAAAGTTCACACAAAAAAGCTTTGGTTAGGTATTTCTCAACTATGGCTTTTTCCTGAACTAGCTTGGATTAGTCATTTTGAAATATGAACTAGCAATCTCTATAATTTGACTTTGCCTTTCCTTCTTGGCAGATGGTCTCAATGCATAAATAAGGGTTGGATTTGCTGTTGGGATTTCCGTAATTGCACATACAAGAGAGTAACATGAAAAGGCTGGTGAAGAGCAGGGTTTGAAGAAGAGTTTGATGCTCTGTAACCCTTAGAGCCAATAGACTCAGCAAGCCCCTTAATTTGACAAATTTATGTGCCCCATCATTTTCTGGATTTTGCCATGTGTATTATGTGTCTCAATTGGGCAATTTATCTTTTGTCGTTCTTTATTTGATGTAAGACGTGTGAATTTTGTGAGTACATAATTTTTTTTTTCTGGGTGATGTCAATTTTGTTATTTTATGTAAAAACAGCATCTGCATGCCTTCCAAGCATTTTTATCAAGTTATCTTCCATGAATTGTCATATATGATTGTTGGCAATTGATAATATGAAATAATTACAACTAAAATTTTCAAGAAAAAAGCTAATTAAAATCTAAGCTGGATCAAATATCACAACACAACTAACAATAGGCATTAACAATACTTACAATTAGAAAAGAAAGGAAAAGAATAGAAAAACACATACACACACACCTGAGACCAAATAAGTAAGTAAATAAGGAAAAAATTTATCTCTTTCTAGCTGCTTTATGCTTCACCAAATACTTTGTGGTAAAATGTTCATTACTTTTTCTTTTTAGAAAATTCCATTCATATTATTTAATGCATTACAACTAGTTTAGTTTTCCAATAGCATATGGTGTACAGGCTAACTTTCTCATGATTAATACAATTTCAATTTAAAAACATTAATAAAAATATTAATGTAAAAATCTGAGAAAATTCATAAATGGTTGATTTTGGATAAAGGTGTTTAAAAAGAGAATGATTTGGATTTCAACTATGTCGTCGTTCAAGATAGAAAATTTGGATCTCAACTTCTAACTTATTTAAATGACTTATATAGAGTACTTATGACATGGTAATTTTTCCCACTTGATGTATATATTTCAATTTTATTAATACGTTGGTTTAAAATGATCAAGTATAAGATGTAATTTCAAATACATTATATTACCGATATTTTTGTTTGAGAAAATGTTTCATCATGTCTAGTTGAGTATTTTATATATATAAAAAAAAAACAATCATGGCTTGTTAAATATTTGGCTATTTATACAATCAAGTGTTGTTAAAATCCTTCTTATATTTAAAAAAAAAAAAAAAGTGTTGTTAAAATCCCAAAAAGTTCAGCCCAGACCGAATTGATTTTCAAACAAACTTTGCCAAATCATTTGATTTGTCTTGAGGGACTTAGTCGTCATAAATTTTGGATTGAGATTCAATGTAATAGCATAGCGCCATCCAATACCTTTTTAATGGTTCAAATCAAAAATTAAAAAGTTGACTTTTGACATTAACCATTAGATCAAAAAAGTTAACATTTAAAAAAAAAAAAAATTTGAGAGTTAAAAAAAGTTTAAAATTTTGAAAAAGTTAAAATGTTTTGAGAGGGATTTCCTGACTATTGCACCATATCACAATCCATAAATTTCAAGGAATTTAGGATCTGCAAAAAACGTGTAATGTTACAAACACAAACTATTTTACAATACTTTTATAAACTACTAATATGACTTTAGCATCTTCCAAATAATTATTGGTAAATAAAAATATAATGTTAGTTGTGGAGCCAGAATAAAACTAGTAAAAATTTGTCACATCTATATTTTGTAAAAATATTGTAAAATAATTTGTGACAGGCAAAGAATAAAACTTAAAAGTTGTTAATTGCATTAGACATTAACGTCACCAAGTGTAAAAGTTCCTATAAATACTGCTAAATCAAAACTGAACATTGCTGTTGTCTAATGGCATGTTTGAATGTTTAAAAAAGGAGGGAGAGTAGAGTAGATGGAGGGAGAGTAATTCAATTACCTTGTTGGAAAGTTTTTTAAGGAAGGAGGGGGAGGGGTTTGAAGGGATTTGGAGGGGTTTCAACTATTTCTAACCTCTCATTTTTAATTCTCCCAAATTGAAGAGATTTGGAGGGAGAGTACAGTAGATAAATTATTGACCAAATGAATTTCCCAATTTACCCTTTTTAAATTAACAAAATTGCACACCAAAAAATTAACATAGATCCTTGTTTTCTTTTCTTTTCCTTAATATTTTTCATAGTAACTACTAATTAAAAAATTATTTTCCTTAGTAACCAAACATCAAATGCCATAAATCTTGCTACAGTAGATCGTAAATTTATACTGCACTATCTGATAATACACCATCTAATATGATTTTTTTTTTTCCAACAGTAAGATACTAAACTTTACTATATAAAATAGTTTAATATTAATTTATGAAAAAAAGATTATAAAAATTATTGTTTTCTTAAACTTATTATAAATGACTGTATGGTATATAATATCGGTAAGGTCGTGTTTTTTTTTTTTTTTGCACCTTCAGGAATAAATGAGTGGCGTGGGAAACAAATGCATTGCCCCAGCTATCGTGTTCCTGAGCCTTTTCAAGACCAAGTATGTACCAAATATCTGAATCTAAGGGTCAAAAAAAGTTAATATTAGCTTTTGCAGTTGATTTTTAAAATCAAAAGATTTATAAAATATTAAAAATAATAATAATAAAGAAAAGAAACACTCAAAATTCAATATTTTTATTGATTTTTTCAGTAAACAAACAAACCAAACATTTTTTTTCTTATTTTAATTATTATCAATTAAGGATGGTTTTTTTTAGTAAAATAAAAAAGCAGAAAAAATATTTAATCATAGATCAATGTTGCAAGTTCATTTTCAAATAGGAGTAAATTTGTCCATTTAAATCATTTCTTCTCATTTCCATTCTAATATTTAAAACATCCGAACAAGAGAAATAGCAAATTACTTCCGTTTCCCTTAATAACTTTAAAAACATTCAAATAAGGTGAAAGATATCCATTCTCCTCTACTCTCCTCTACTCTCCTCCCTCTCTAAACTTCCAAATAGGCCATAAATTTGCTAATCATATATATATATATATTCCCCCCCCC
>NW_027070892.1:0-2662 GCF_002906115.3 Quercus suber | reverse complement strand
ATATATATAAAAAAAAAAAAAAAAAAAAAAAAAAAAAAAAAAAAAAAAAAAAAAAAAAAAAAAAAAAAAAAAAAAAAAAAAAAAAAAAAAGGCTTCACAATAACAAAAATTAAGAAGTAATAAAAAAATTTTTAAAAAAATAATTAAACAAGGACAGTTTACATTTTATACCTAATAATATTTTTACAAGACTTTTTTAAAGAGTTAACAGAATATAAGAATGACTATCAATAGTATTTAAGTGTATCCATGCATATACATGAGGTTACAAACTAATATGAATATTAATAACCAATAAAACCCTGTTACTAAGAATATATCCAGAAAATATTCTTTACATAATCATTTCTTTTTATATTCTAGACTCCAGTTACTCTTTTTGTATCTTTTGGACAACCTAAAATACATATATACTCGTTCGCTTTACTCTTTTCTTCTCCCTTTTCCAAAGAAAAACAAAAACACTCTTTTTTGTTCAAATCTAATTCTAAAGATCTATAGATCCAAATCCAGTGAATCAATATCTGCTTCACTTCAATCGACTTTGTCACCTTGAATCTTCGAATTCAAGAAAGAGAAGCCCCAGAATGGCAGCCTTTGCAATAGCTGCAGTCACTACAGTTATAAATCTACTTGATAAGGTGCTACAATGCGTCAAGAATATGTCTAATGGCGTTAGTGCTAACATTGAAGATGTAAAGCGTTTGTTTTCTACTTTGATAGCTTACCTGACCGACACAGAATGAGTAGAAGCTACGGAAGGTTTGATAGTTCGAGTGGATCAAGTGAGGGAGATAGCATATGAGACTTATGATGCAATTACACAGTTCCTGCATCATGTTCCTCAACACTGCCATGGTCATTGGTTCACCAAAACCTGTCATGATGTTGCTCACTTTTTTAAGGACTTTGTTCCATTACGTCAATTTTCCTCCCGGATGAAAGCTATCGAAAGAAAACTTAACGACATCCTAAGGTTGGATGCATTTCGCATTGGTACCTTTGGAGCTACTTCAAGTTCAAGTGCTGGAATAAGGGCTTATTCTTTTTCCAGAAATGATCACCTTCTTGTGGGTATTGAGGAGAATAAAAAGGCACTTCTGAGTCATGTTTGCAGTGAAGAATCAAAGGACATGGTAATTTCAGTAATCGAAGATGTTGGCTCGAGTAAAACCACTCTTATTCGTGAAGTCTATCAAATGATTAAAGAAAATTTTAATTGTAATGCTTGGGTTTCCATCCTACCCTCTCATGAGGGCTTGTTAGAGAATCTTTGGGAGGCATTGTGTTTACCTGTTGAACCTACAAAAACCAAAATGAAGAGGTTGCACTCTTATTTACAATCAAAAGTTACCTTCTTGTTTTTGATGGTATTTGGACCAAAGATAAGTTGGATTGCATTAAAAATATAGTTCCTGATAACAATCTAGGTGGTAGAATACTCATCTCCACCTGTAATCGCAATTTTGCTTCTTATCATGCAAGATCTAGTGATTGTTTCTATGATCTTAAACTCTTAACAGAGTTTGGGTCTTGGCAACTCTTTTGTAACAAGACCTTTGGAAATGATAGATGCCCAGATTTATTGGTTGATTGTTTTGAGAAAATTGTGAAAAGAAGTGAAGGATCGCCGCATGTAATTGTTGTAGTTTCCAACTTCTTGTCAAAAAAGCCACATACTTTGATAGAGTTCCAGAATGTCCATGATAGCCTTAAGTATGAATCAGGAGATCATGTCGGTCATTCTTACTATTCAATTTTGTCTACAAGTTATTACCAATTGTCATCAATTCTTAAGTATTGTTTCTTGCCCTTTCATTTTTTTCCGTGAGAATTAACATGGGTTTCATTTGGGATAGAGTAAACCAATTCCCAAATTCTTAGGTCCAAGCTTGCCTAGAACCGCTCGCGGTCCAAGCTCGTCGACCCAGGTCGCGTTGGCCTAGGTCGCACGATTAGGTCGTGCTGGCCTGGGTCGCGCTGGCCTGGGTCGCGCGGCCAGGTCGCACTGGCCTAGTTCTCGCGGCCAGGTCGCGCTGGCCTAGGTCGTGTGGCCTGGGTCGCGCAGCCCAGTGATAACACCTTAAAATATGTACTTGTTATATATTTATGTGGGCGTTATCTCCTTATTACTATGCTTAATTTGTATAATTAAGCCATGATTTGCATTAGTCCCTATTATTCATCTTTACATAATTTCTTGAATAAGATGCTATTCCTTGTGTGTAATTTTCTACTTTCAAGAAATCATGTGAGAAAGATAAGTTTACAGGAATTTTTGAGAAAATGGAGGCCAAACTAGAATTAAAGTGGAGCTAAAGGACCATGCTTAAATGTCTAAGGAGATGCAGCTAGAGTGCTTGGATTGTCTACCATGATTGGAAGCTTCAAATACGGAAAGAAATCAAAGAGGCAGAATCTGAAAAGGAAAAATCTGATTTGAGTACTAATCAGTATTTTGGGCGTATATCTCTCCTCAAAAATCCAATTGACACAAGGCTAGATGGGTTGGAACCGTGACTTAAATATCAACAACTTTCCAGTTTTGAGTTTTTCCAAGTTCTCAACTTTGGAAGGCCGAAATTAACTCACAAGTTACTGCTGTAAACCTGGACGGAAATTAAAATAGTAAAAGTTTTATTTTCTTTGGACACTTAGACAT